>NC_132923.1:102284342-102442354 GCF_047675955.1 Chlorocebus sabaeus
TATTCATGCCCCACTGCTTTGTAGAAGGCAGAACTTAGGAGCCATGACCTAGGATATTTGGCAGAAGAAATCTAAGTGTTCAGGGTGCTGGATGATTTATCTTGAATGCTTATAGTAAAATGTAAGAAGAGAGAAGTGAATTAAAGATGGAATTTATAATCAAAAGGGAAGCAGAATTTAAGCCTTTGGAAAATTTTCAGCCTTGCTATGTACAGAATAAAAAAGCATGTTCAGGAGAGAATACCAAGGGGGTAGTCGAGCGAATGTTTGATAAGGAGATTAGCACAGATGAAAGGGAGCCAGATGCTATTCATCAGGATAAAGAAAGAATCACCCCAAAGGCATTTTGGAGATTTTTGAGGCTGCCACTCCCATTATAGTTCCAGAGTGCCAGGGCCTTGAGAACTGAATGGTTTCAAGGGAAGGGCCCAGGGCACCCACGGTACCTCAGGACTCACTTCCCAGTTCTGCCTTCAGTTTCTGCTCCCCAAATTCTGGTACAGTGCTCCTTAACCACCCGAGCTGTGGCTCAAGTGGGCCCGGGTATGGCTTGAGCTACTGCTCTGGAGGGCACAAATGGCAAAACTTGGCAACGTTCCTGTGGTGCTAACTCTGCAGGTGCACAGAGTGCGCAAGCTGTGGAGCACGGCTACTTCCACCTACATTTCAAAGGGTGCTTCAAATAGCCTTGCCAATGCCTAGCGACCATGGGAGTGGGGCCACCCCAGAGTCCCCACTAGGGTAATACCCAGCAGAGCTGTGAGGTCAGAGATACTGCAGACAGCCCCAACTTGGGCAATGCTTAGTAGAGCTTTGGAGGCAGGGCTGACCCCGAAGATTCCAGACCTGTAGAGCCACCAGCCACCAGCCACCAGCATGCACTTTAGCCAGGGAGAGCCACAGACACCTAACTCCAACTGTTCGGAGCTGCTGTGTGGGCTGTGCTCAGAGAAGCCATGGGGGTGGAGCTGCCTGGAGCCTTGGGGGTTCAACCTTCATCTTACTGTGTCCAGAAGGTGGCACAGGCATGGAGTCAAAGAAGATTATTCTTTTTCTTTTTTCTTTTGAGATAGAGTCTCTCTCTGTCACCCAGGCTGGAGTGCAGTGGCACAATCTTGGCTCACTGCAATCTTCGCCTCCTGGTTTCAAGTGATTCTCCTGCCTCAGCCTCCTGAGGAAGGTGATTCTCTTATTGAGCTGGATCCCCATTTGCCCCATTTTATTGTAACACCTAATGCCTCCCCCGCAGCTGCCAGCCTGTCCCCGCTCCAGATCCAGGGATGTAGCCTACTTTTCTTTCCTTTTGTGTTCCTTTTTGGATTATAGATGTGCGCCACCATGCCTGGCTAATTTTTGTACATTTAGTAGAGATGGGATTTCATCATGTTGGTCAGGCTGGTCTCAAACTCCTGACCTCATGATCCACCTGCCTCAGCCTCCCAAAGTGCTGGGATTACAGGCATGAGCCACTGTGCCTGGCTAAGAAGATTATTCTTAAGCCCCAAGATTTAATGCCATTTGCCTTGCTGGGTTTTGGACTTACCTGGGACCTGTTACCCTTTTCTTCTTTTCTCTTGCTCCCTTTTGGAATGGGAATGTCTGTCCTATGCCCGTTATACCTTTGTATTTTGGAAGCACATAACTTGTTCGATTTCACAGGCTCACAGCTAAAGGGGAATTTGCCTAAGGATGAGTCGTTTATTTAAGTCTCACCTATATCTGATTTAGACTTTCGACTCTTGACTTGATGCTGAAATGAGTTAAGACTTTTGGGGCTACTGGAATGGA
Organism: Chlorocebus sabaeus; assembly: GCF_047675955.1. Lineage (NCBI taxonomy): Eukaryota > Metazoa > Chordata > Mammalia > Primates > Cercopithecidae > Chlorocebus > Chlorocebus sabaeus. The sequence goes on from NC_132923.1 coordinate 102,286,131, forward strand.
AGGAATGTATTAGGTTGGTGCAAAAGTAATTACGGTTTTTGCTAATACTTTTAGTGGCAAATATTTTACATTTTTACATTTCACATTCTCATGTGAGAAGGACATGAATTTTGGGAGTCAGGGGCAGAATGCTGTGGTTTGAATGTTTGTGTCCCCTCTAAAATTCATGTCAGAACTTAATTGCCAATGTTGTATTAAGATGTGGGGTAGGGCCTTTCGGAGGTAATTCAGTCATGAGAGCAGAGCCCTCATATATGGGATTAGTGACCTTATAAAGGGCTGGATGGATGAGCTAGGCCCTCCTTTTTGCCATTCTGTCCCTCCCACCATGAGATGATACAGCATTCATCCTCTCTGGAGAATGGAATCATCTTGGAAGCAGAGACCAGACCCTCACCAGACATTGAACCTGTCGGTGCCTTGATCTTGCCTTCCCAGCCTCCCAAACTATGAGAAATAATTTTTTTTTAAATAAATTACCCACTTGCAGGTATTTTATTATAGCAGCACAAACTGGCTAAGACACTAGCCAAGATTCATACTATCATGGACATAGTTTGCTTAGAATTCCTTATCTGATGATGCTGTCACTGGACATGTCCTGCTCTGTTCTCGGATTCTGTAGTCCCTGCTCACTCACTATCATACTACTGGGCTTATCTTTACCTTCCTCGTGTCTTTGCAGCACTTTCTGGAGGGTCCTGGGTGGAAGCATCTGGTTGGCTGAACTTAAGTCATGGGCTTGCCCTGCTTGTTAGGTTTTGGTACAAAGGTACTGTCTCTTCACGTTGGCTGCCATAATGGAAGACAGAATCTGCCTTCAATTGATCTTAGGATGCTCTCCTCAATAGGAAGGGATTCATATATGTGTTCAGAGACAGCTACTAACCCCAAGGAAGAGAATTCTCTTATTGAGCTGGATCCCCATATGCCCCATTTTATTATAACACCCAACACCTCCCCCGCTGCTGCCAGTGTGTCCCCACTCCAGGTCCAGGGATGTATACTTTCCTTTCCTTCTGTGTTCCTTGCCTGCCTCTCATGCAGTCTGTTAGAATTCATTTCTAATGTGGCTGTGGATAGGGTAGATCTCCTGTGTTCTTTACTTCTTCATATTCTTTGAAAAACAAAAACAAAAGCAAAAATCTCATAGACTTTACTGTCTTGAAAGAGCTTCCGGCTGAGTCTTGTCAGAATCTCTGAATTCAGTTTGATTAAATTCTATAAACTTTAATGAACTCATTTCCCTGATTCAGAAAATAGTTGCTCTTTGTAGGAATTCCCTGATTCTGAGCACTGGGGATGCATAGTTCAGACCCTAAAAGACCTAGAAACTCATAATATAAAATTCCTTTGTCCAGTTTTTTTTATTCTTTTTAAAGCCTTTCAGATGTTGAGAAGCTTGGGGCATTTTCACTTTTTGGCATAGTAAATATTATTATTATTGTTATGTATTTTTAAGACAGAGTCTGTCTCTGTTGCCCAAGCTGGAGTGCAGTGGTGTGATCTCAGTTCACTGCAACCTCTGCCTCCTGGGTTCAAGTGATTCTCCTGCCTCAGCCTCTGAGTCACTAGGATTACAGGTGTGAGCTGCCATGCCCAATTAATTTTTGTATTTTTAGTAGAGACGGGGTTTTACCTTGTTGGCCAGGCTGGTCTTGAACTCCTGACCTCAAGTGATGCACTCACCTCGGCCTGCCAAAATGCTGGAATTACAGGTGTGAGCCGCCGCACCTGGCCACTATAGTAAATATTAAAGGATTGTATAGACAGAGTTACAAACATTGTGGAATGTTTCAAATATGTGAACGTTGTTTTGTAAACAGACATGCTAAAACACCATTGTGTGTATAACCTTATTTGTAAATAATGTTAAAAATACCATTGATGTTGCTGTTGGGTTGGTAAAGTTCTTGGTCTTGGCCTGTCCCTTGTTATCTCTATTCTAGGTGTGCCTGGCTCTGATACACCTTTTTGTCATCTACTTAGTCCTTCTGGAGGCCTCTCTAGAGATGGCAAACCATCTGGGCTCCCTGTCCTTGGTTCTGTCCTTGGCAAGACTGACCACCACAGGACAAGGCTGGTCTCTAGAGATGGCAAACCATCTGGGCTCCCTGTCCCTGGTTCTGTCCTTGGCAGGACTGACCACCACAGGATAAGGCTGGTTCTTCCCACGGCTAAAGCTTGGCTTTTCCACCTATTATCCTAACCTAATGCCTGGACATCACCTCTTGGAAAGCATTATGGACCCTGTGCTTGACTTGACTTCCTTTGTCTGCCTTTCATGGGACTTCACCCTCCCTTTACATAAGAGTTCCTATTTTTGGTTTTAGAGATTGCTCTGGGTCATCGCTGAGCTATACTGGTGGAGGTTCCTTGAAATCGGCAAATGGCCTAGATAATCAGGCTCCTAACCTCAGCCTTCTGTGATACTTTGCTTTTCTATTTCCCATTCTGTGGGGTTGGGTGGAGCAAGGGATATGGTCTTTTAGAAATAGTATTTTTCACTTAACGAAGACCTCAAACCCAGGAATAAGCATAATCTCCACCAGGGAGTGCCACTTAATTGTGTTAAGCTTGTTAGATTTATCAGATGAAGGATAAACCTGATTTATATCAAAACCAGGAGTGGCTGATATTCTGGTTGACAAAATCCAGATTTAAGAGGATAGTTCTTGTTAGTTGGATCAATGAGCTAAAGTGGATATGATGACATTTAATTGGTACAGATGTCATATTTGTCACTTTCATTGCCCAAATTCCCAATTACATAAACTCATATTTAGTAATAGCTTAGTGGCATCCCACTTATAAAAGGCTCAGGGGTTTTAGTTGGAAATATTTCCAATTTACTATAAAACTAGCATAACCCTAGTTATAAAACATCTTCACATGGCACACACAGATGTCAAGGAACAATTTTACTTAGGGCTTTTGGTAAAAATTTAAATCAAATGAGACTATATGGTGTGATGAAATAAGGATGCCTGAATACTTAATTCACATAGGCATTTTTTTGGTGAAGAAATAGAAATTACTAGAGAGATTTATGACAAAGAGAATTTGAATAGACAACTAGTTGCTGAAGACAGTGAAAATGTTTTTGAAGAATGACGTATAAAAAAGGCACTGAATCCAGTTGGCTTTACAGGCAAGTAACATATCCAAACTTTCAAGGAATTATGCTATTAAAATTATTGCAGGCCTGAGTATAGGATTCCAGGTTGAAAATTGTGTTCCTCAGGATTTTGAAGGCAGCGTTCCACTGTCTAGTAGCTTCCAGTATTGTTACTGCAAAGTCTGATGTCACTCTGATTCTTGAGCCAATGTGTGAAACTGTGTTCTCTGAAAACTTGTAGGCTCATCCCTTTGTCTCTAGTGTTCTGAACATTTTCAGTAGAGTGGACCTATACTCATGCATTGGGCTGGGCACTCAGTGGCTCTCTCAATCTAGAGATTATTGAATTTTCTTTGATTACTTACATTCCTATTTTTTCTACTCTTCTTTTCTGAAGCTTTTGTTAGACCTTCTGGACTTGTCCTCAAATCATTTTTTATATTTTCTAGTGTTTGTATCTTTGTCTTTTATTCTAGTTTCTGGGGAATTGATTCACTGTCTTCCAGCCTTTTTATTGAAGTTTTCAATTCTGCTATCATACTTTTACTTTCCAATACCTTGGTTTTGTCATTGCTGTTCTCTACGTAGCTGTTCCTTAGAGTATTATCTTATTTCGTGGCTGCAATACCCTCTTTATCATATCAGAAAGATATGATAAAATCTTTCTGAATAAAGTAATAATAGTTTAAAAAATGTTTTTATTCTCCATGCATAATCTCTCTTTTCTCTGGAAAGCTTTATTCTGATTATTTTAGACTCTTTCATATAAGATGATCTTCTCACATGCCTGGGATCCTAACCTATGTGCTCATATTTAAAAGAGGGTCACTAAAACGCTGTCTGACCAAAAGAGAATCCTACTGCAGACTATGGACTTTGGGTGATAATGATGTATCAATGTAGGTTCATCAAGTGTAACAAATGTACCTCTCTGGTGGGGGATGTTGACAGTGAGGAGGCTGTGCATGTGGAAAGTGGGCAGAGGATATAAGGAAAATCTCTTTATCTTCTGCTCAGTTTTGCTGTGAACCTAAAAATATTCTAGAGGAGCATTTTTGAATATTTAGAAGATAAAGTCTGTTCAACAAACAAAAACAAAACATTTGTTTTGGACACTCTAACCATCGTAGTAGGCAAATAAAAACCCAACTTAATGGGGAAAAAAAGCTGTTTGGACGATCTGTGGGCGTGGTTAGGATTCATGACTGTGATTTTCATTGTGTGGCCATCTAGCTGTCTGTTTCCTTAGAGAGCCCCTGGTGCCCATATCTTTAGGTTTTTTCTTTTGGATCTGTCAGATCCACTGATAAGACTCTTCCAAACACTTGCATAGAAAATATATGCCTGGCTTCCAGGATTCTCAAGAAAAGTAAAAGTAACAAAAGGAAAATGGATTCTACCAGATATTAAGACTATTTTACATGCAGGGTGTGGTGGCTCACACCTGTAATCCCAGCACTTTGGGAAGCTGAGATGGGTGCATTTCTTGAGCTCAGGTGTTCGAGACCAGCCTGGGCAGCATAATGAGACCCCCGTCTCCACACAAAAATACAAAAATTAGCCAGGCATGGTGGTGTGTGCCTGTGGTTCCAGCTCCTGAGGAGGTTGAGGTGGGAGGATGGCTTGAGTACAGGAGGTGGAGACTGCAGTGAGCCAAGATCGCACCACTGCACTCCAGCCTGGGCAACAGAGCTAGATCCTATCTCAAAACCAAACCAAACCAAACCAAACAACCAAACACTGAAAAGATTATGTTAGAAAGCTGCACTAATGAAAGGAGTGGTAGTATCACATAAATTGACAGATTAATGGAACAGAATTATAGGTAGTCTATAAAACGTAGCCTATTATATGTAGTATAGTGAAGCTGTTATCACAAATTAGTACAGGAAGGATTATCCAATAAGTGCTGCCCAAACCATTTATTATTTGGGGGGAAAAGTTAGCACTTCACCATATATGCTAAAATTAGGTTGTTTGTTCATGTTTTGTCTTTTGTTCAATAATTATTTGTCTCCTATTATGTTCAAGGCAGGTTAAAGTATAAAATTAAAAATAATATTGAAAAGGGGATAACAGTGTAAGTCTAAAGTTACTGGAAAGGAAAAAAATCCATAAATTTGACTACATAGAAATTGAAAACATCTGCAGACAAAGGAACCAAATAATACAGAACATTTTTTTATAACATATGGCAGATAAAGGGTTGATACCCTCTATCTATAAAGAGCTTGTACAAATGGACCAGAAAATAGTAAAACCTGACAGAAAAATGGGCAAAAAACATTCATAGAAGAAACACAAGTGCTGAAGAAGTAGACGTTAAAAAGTCTAACTAGCCAGGCATGGTGGCTTATGCCTGTAATCCCAGCACTTTGGGAGGCTGGGGCAGGTGGATTGCTTGAGTCCAGGAGTTTGAGACTAGCCTAGGCTACATGGTGAAACCCCATCTCTACAAGAAAATGCAAAAATTAGCCCGGCATGGTGGCACACACCTGTAATCCCAGCTACTAGGGATGCTGAGGCACAAGAATTGCTTAAGCCTGGGAGATGGAGGTTGTAGTGAGTCGAGATTGTACCACTGCACTCCAGCCTGGGAAATGGAGTGAGAATCTGCCACACACACACATAGAAGTCTACACTGACTAGTAATCAGGCCTCATGCATTGAAAGGTGATGCCATTTTTTCCCTGTTTAATAATCATAAGCAAAAGAATTTAGAAATTACAATAATGCTTGTATGTATACCTTGAAATGAGCACTTTCATACAATGCTGTTGAACGAATGAGTAATTTTTTTCTGGAAAGCAACTTGACAGTCTGTATCAAAAACAACCCTGAGCAACAAATACATCAAGCCGCTTCCTCCTTCTTCAGAGCCTTGAAAGTGCTATTCCGCCTACCTGGAATGCTCTTCCCCATCTCTTCCTAGATCATTCCTTCTCACCTTTCAGGCTCTGAAGCCCACCTCCTGCAGGCAGGCTTCCATGACCTCAGGCTAGATCAGATTCTCTTTTTTTTTTTTTTTTTAAGTCTGATTCATCAACCAGTGTTTTGGGAGCCTATTTCGGGAGAAGGCAGAAGGACGCACTGTTCAGTAAACTTCCACTTAATTCCTCTGTTTTATTTATGGTGCTCCTATCCTCAATTATGCCTGGCATTTCTTGATTTTTTTTTTTTTTTTTTTTTTTGAGACAGGGTCTTGCTCTGTTACCCAGGCTGGAGTGCGAGTAGCTGGGAATATAGGCGTGCACCACCACGCCTGGCTAGTTTTTGTATTTTTAGTAGTGATGGGGTTTCACCATGTTAGCCAGGCTGGTCTTGAACTCCTGACCTCAAGAGATCCTCCCGCCTCCACCTCCCTCCTAGGATTACAGGCATGAGCCACCGCACCGGTTGCATTTCTCTGTTTTATCCTCTCCAAAGAATAAACCTCCACCTCTTCACAGAGTTGGGAAGGTGTGGTCACCTAGCTGCTCTGCGCCGGGATGGAATTCCCGGGGCCTAGGTGCTTTCAATGAGCTCTCCTGTTTTCGGCTCCAGCCATATTCCCAGTCAGAGGCAGTTTGTGCTTTCATTTCTTGTAATTTGTGCTTTTCTGTGTTTCTGAGTCACCCACAGTAAATCACTTTCACAATCAGAAAAAAGCCCCTAAATTTTCTTTATTTAAAATTTCCTACCTTGTGACCCAGTAATTTTACTTTTGGAATATCTTTTTCTTTTAAGGAAATAGAAATTTGTAAAACATTTAGGTACAGACATCTGCATCACAGTACAATTTATAATAGAGGAGGATTAGTTACAAACATCCTAAAAATCCAATATCAGGGTCATGGTTTAAGTAGGCACTGATAAAGCCTTTAAGTGGTATTTCCAAAAATATGTTCTTAACGACATGGGAAAAAACTTATGATTTATCGTAAGATGAAAAAAGCATAATATAAAGTTGTAGGTATATCTTTACTAAGATTTTATTTTAAAATATGCATGGAAGAAGGCTGGAGAGAATTACTTCTAAATATTAACAGTTGTCACCTCTGGATGGTGGGCTCTCATTCACTGTCTACAATTATCATGCATTATCTTTATAATTCAAAAGAAGTTAAATATATATAAAGGAGGAGAAAATTTTAAAAATTATAATCTTAAGTTGCATTAAGAGAGGCAGAAGTTTTGGGGCAAAAGAGGCAATAATCTGGATTCAGACCAACTGGAGTGTCACGTCCAGCGTACAGGGAGGGTGGAACATGTTAAGAGGAAAGTAGGCTGGGCACGGTGGCTCGCGCTTGTAATCCCAGCACTTTGGGAGGCCAAGGCGGGTGGGTCACCTGAGGTCAGGAGTTCAAGACCAGCCTAGCCAACATGGTGAAACCCCATCTTTACTAAAAATCCAAAAATTAGCCGGGCATGGTGGTGCACACCTGTAATCCTAGCTACTGGGGAGGCTGAGGCACAAGAATTGCTTGAGCCCAGGAGGCAGAGGTTACAGTGAGCTGAGATCATGGCACTGCACTCCAGCCTGGGCAACAGAGGGAGACTTCATCTCAAAAAAAAAAAAAAAAAAAAAAAAAAAGAGGAAATTAAACAAATTGCAGGTTGGCCAGAGACTTCTGGAAATCAGGATTATCTGGAGGAATGGGAGGAGAGCAGGCTCAGGCTGGACCTGGTGGCTGTCTGTATGTGGCTGCAGTACTGTTTGGGAAGGACAGAACTGAGTGTCCTGTGGCTCTGGGATCAGAGCCAAGACTGGAAAGAGATTCTTAAAGGTGGAGAGAGATGTTCTGACAATCCTGTGATGGATACCTCTTCCTGCAAACGCCAATAGTCATGCTGAGGTTGGTGTGAAAAGGAAGAATCCCTAGTCAAGGAAATGGAGGTGATAGAACCATGAGGCTGGCAAGCCAGTGGCTAGTGAGCCGGCGTGTTAGATTGGGAAGAAGTTTTGGCATCACCCAGCTTGACAGCTTTGTTTATGTGCAGCCTGTGATGTTCTCATGCTCCCATCGGTCATAGATAAGATGACCTTGGGTTATGCAAAATTCCCAGTACACTCCACATAACCCCATCCCTGTCTTTCCTACTCAGGAAGGCAATGTGAATTTAAGCAACTGGAATTAATCTTATTGTAGAAACAACCTTGACTTTTTTCTGATTCATGTAAAATAGCACATCACTCATGAGTTTTCAGATCAATGATCAGTGACAGGTTACCACGTGCAACGCTCCTCATACCTAATTGTCACATACGTGTTTCTCACTCAACGCTTTCATTTCACAATGGGGAAATTGAGGCCTAGAGAAGGGAAAGAGCCACAGTCAAGCACGTTTGAGAGGTGCGAGGTAGGAGCCAAGTCTCCTGACTCCAGACGGTAGCCCTTTCTCTAACTGAGAGTCACCAGCTATCAACTTAGATTTTGGTTGGTGGCAGCAAGGGATAGGCTGGTGAGAGGAAGAAGGAAGCAAAGGAAAAGAAAGGTGTGAACCTGCTGTGTTTCATCCTAGTGACATCACCAAGGAGATGCCTGCGTCCAACAGACCTAGCATTCTCCAGAGCCCCCTGCCTGACCGGTGCTTGGAGGTGAGGTGGGGCCCTGAGGGTGGTCGTATGCCAGATACAGTGAAGTTTTAACCCCTAATACGTCAGAATGTAACCTTATGTGGAAATAAGGTCTTTTCGGAGGTAATCAAGTTAAATCAAAGTCATCAGGGTGGGTCCTAATCCAATACGAGTGATGTCCTTATAAAGAGAGGAAATTTAGACAGAGAGGCAAGGGAGAACACCAGGCGAAGATGAAGGCAGAGATGGGAGTGATGTGTCTAAAAGCCAAGGAGCACCAAAGATTGCCAGCAACACACCAGAACTAGGAGAGAGGCCTGGAACAGTCTCCCTCACAGCCCTTGGAAGGAACCAGCCCTTTGGATATCTTGATCTCAGACTTCTGGCCTCCAGAACTGAGAATCAGTTTCTGTTGCTTAAGCCGTGCAGTCTGTCGTACTTTAGTACAGTAGCCCTGGCAAGGGAATACAGGTGGAACGGGGCTTACAGCCACTCTTCCTGCATGGTCTTCACCATACCCCCAACCCTAAACGGTGTGATCCCAGCCCCACAACACTATCCTCACTCTTAAACCCCCAGCCCATATGTGCTTGTGTTTGTGTGGCCACTGGTCTAGGACCCAACTTGTCTTGCCAAAGGTCCAAGTTCCTGAGCCCCAGCCTGACCCCAGCTCTGACACCAAGCTCAGAGTGGGTGAGCTTTGAGGGAGGGGAAGGATGCCATCTCTGCTCACTGAAACCTTTCTTCTCCTACCTTTCCAAAGTAGGAAAGGTTGGGGATGACAGAAACACCAAACCAGGGCTCTCAGGCCCCTCTGGTAATGCTGGCTCTAATGCTGGCTTCTAACCTGCAGCCTCTGGCCTTTCACCCTGGCTGGAAGAGAATCTCTTAGACGAGGACCTCAGCTTCCAGTGGTCATGGACTTCCAGTATGTGAACAGCCTCCTTTTTGAGGCTTTCAGGATTGAGCCCAGCCTCACTCAATCAAGCAGTGGTTCAGATCCCTGAGAGGCAGAGGTCATTGCTGGACACTAGCTGGAGAAGTCAGGGAGCGCTTCCTGGAGGAAGAACCTATGTTAGCCTGGCTGAAAGGTGTGAGCTTAATTTTACTGCATGACTACTGAGCCAGGTACAGTCACATACTTTCACTTACTTGGTTTCCGGTCAGTTATGAGGCAGGTGATGCTACTTGCATTTTAGAGATTAGAAAACTGAGACTCAGAGAAGTGAAATGATTGACTTCAGACCACAGCATTTAAATTCAGGGCCCTCTGGTGCTAAAGCTCATCTTACTCTTCTGCACTGTGGCCTTTTCCAGGGTCCAGTAGTATTTAAAAGATTTGTGGAATTTTGAAGTGTGGGGGGCAGGGACACTGCATGCTGACACGGGGCAGGGTGGGAACATACTGGGTCAATCTGGGAGCCGCGAGGAAGCTGGCCTGATCCATTTCTGCGGTTCAGAGGGAACAATGGGAACCACAGCTGGAAGAGGAAGAGGGTCGTCATTTATGAGGCTGAGCGTTCAGACTCGCTGGGTGAGCAGCGAGTGAGCCAGTGAGCTCTGGGTGAGGAGTACAGAGCTGGTGTTTTCAACACCTATCCTGATGGGAGAGGGGCCAACTTGCCAACCTGCTGTAAAGGCATCGTGACTCTCAAGAAGAAGCATGTGGCCACATCAGATAGACCCTCTTTCCTTCTTTAACCCTAGCCCCAGATATCCCTGGGAAGGGAGGACAACCAGCTTGCCTCTGAGGGTCACTACCTAGTGCTCTCCCCTACCTGGGTCGCCTCCACATAGGTCAATTCTGCCAGCAGTGGGCCCATCCTCTGTCACGCCTCCTGTATCTCGATGGCTCCTCGGGACCTAAGTGCCCCCTCAGCCTGTCAGTCCCTCCTCTGACTTTGCACAAGCAGTTTTCTCCTTTTGAATGCTCAGTGTTCTCTTTCCCTCCCCAGTGAACTCCTAGTCAAGACCCAGTTCAATTGTTCATTTTGTTTCTGCAGCCTTTGTGAGTCATTGGCAAGATTCAGTCTCTTCCACTTCTGTACACTGCCATTGTCCTCACTGAGGTCTGGGTGTGTGGAGAGCAGATATGAAGCAGATCCTTAAGTTGCTCCTCCTGGTGGGCAGACTAGAAAGGGCCAAGGTAGGAAGGACTAGTGACCTAAACCTCCCTTCCCGAATACCAAGGATGAGGATGAGGTGGGATGAGTGCAGGGCCTGGACTGTGAAGGGCTTGGCTGGCAGGCATGCTTGGGGAGCAAACCATCCAGTAAGGAAGCACTTTGCAGGCGGCAGTGTGGCCAGGGCGATGATGGGCATGGGGGAGGCAGGGCAAGGACACTTATGCTTTGGCCACTCATTAATGGACTGGAGCAGTGGGGATGAGAAGAAGATAGTGTCTGAGGCATTTCAAAAGGCAGAACATGTAGGAATCAGGGCTGTTGGAGGCAGAAGGTATGAGTTTGAGGGGTGAAGGTGCTGGCTGGAGTTGGGGGTTACAGAGACCAAAGAGATTATACAGGACCAAAAAGAAAAGGAAGCCTGGGCAAAATAACTCTATGCCCCAACCCCCAGCACATCGTGATAGCATCAGTACACACCTAGCTTGTGATCCAGTCCTGTTTATTTTAGAAGCATGAACAGAACTAGGAAGGAGTGATGAAAACAAGGCACCAGTCCCCTAGACAGGGCCAAATCCGGCACAAGCTCTGTCTGTGCGATCCAGGCTGACCCAGCAGCCTCAGTCCACCTCTTCCTGTGAGGAGAGGGTTTGAGGACAACCTGCACACAGGTAACTGTTCCATAGAGTGAGGTTGGGGTAAGTTGGCTCTGGGTCCCTCTGGATCAGCTGCAAAAGGCCAGAGCATCCCATGCTGACTCTGTCTGTGCTCAGGCAAAGCCACGTTCTGGAGAGAAAGCCATAGTGCCTGGTGGCACCAGGAAGGCCTCAGGTGTTCAAGAACAACTTGCAATGAGGCTCCATGGCCAGCAAGCATCTGCTTCCCCAGCCCAGTCATCTCTGCAGAGCCTTCCAGGAGGGGGCAGGGGGCATCCCAGGCAGCCAGACTTCTCAGGACCCCTCTGTTGGGTGACATAAGCCCCAGGCCTCTATACATACTGCTTCTTAGAAGCAGAGCTGCTGGGGCGACTGGGGGATTTTCGGTCATTCTGAGGGGGTGGGTCCAGGAAGAGAGGGGGCCTGGAAGAAGCCAGCCTCTCCTCCGTGGTCAGGTTGGCCCAGTTCTGCTCGCTGGATGAGAGCCCATTGTAGGTGGGGCATGGCGGGGATGAGGGCCCCTGGCCCATGGGGAGGTAGAAGAAGACCTGGTCCGTGTAAGGGTCTGAGGAGGTGCCCTGGGTCGGGGGTGCGTCTTGGCCCTGCCGTGCCCTCATCCCCCGGCTGAGGCAGCGACACAGCAGGTGCACCAACTCCAGCAGGTTAAGCACCAGGGAGATGAGTCCAACCACCAACATGAAGATGATGAAGATGGTCTTCTCCGTGGGGCGAGAGACAAAGCAGTCCACGAGGTAGGGGCAGGGTGCTCGCTGGCACACAAACACAGGCTCCATGGTCCAGCCGTACAGGCGCCACTGGCCATAGAGGAAGCCTGCCTCTAGCACGCTTTTGCAGAGCACGCTGGCCACATAGGTGCCCATCAGTGCTCCGCGGATGCGCAGGCGACCATCTTCCGCCACCGAGATCTTGGCCATCTGACGCTCTACGGCCGCCAGTGCCCGCTCCACCTGTGGGTCCTTGGCTGGCAGTGCCCGCAGCTCCCCCTCCTTCTGCCGTAGCCGCTCTTCTCGCCGAGACAGGTAAATGACATGGCCCAGGTAGACCAGGGTGGGCGTGCTGACGAAGAGGAACTGCAGCACCCAGTAGCGGATGTGGGAGATGGGGAAGGCCTGGTCATAGCAGACGTTGGTGCAGCCTGGCTGGGCTGTGTTACACTCGAAATCTGACTGCTCGTCACCCCACACTGACTCGCCGGCTAGGCCCAGGATGAGGATGCGGAAGATGAAGAGCACCGTCAGCCAGATCTTGCCTACCACGGTCGAGTGCTCCTGGACCTGGTCCAGCAGCTTCTCCAGGAAGCCCCAGTCACCCATGGCTCCCGGGCCTCCGTCTGCAAGGAGACAGAGCACGTCAGCATGTCAGCATGGCATCCTTCTCGTTCGCCCAGCAACAAGCCTGCAGGGAGGTCTGCCATGCCCGTTCTACCTACATAGAAACCCAGGCTCAGGAAGGGGAAGGACTGGCCTGGAGGCTCCCACTCAGCAGCGCAGGCAGGACCCAAAGCAGATCTTTGGATGATGGCTGCCAACCTCTTTGTATGGTCTCATTCTGCTTTGGCTAAGGTCCCTGCCTAACCAGACATCGATATCCCCCTTGTTCCCGAGCCACTGCCCTAGGATGGACACAGACCAAGGAAATCTGGGTGGAATTGAGGCTCCTTTGCCTGTGGGAACAGAATTTGAGGAACATATCCAAGGTTGTGCAGCTGGGCTAAGCCCTTCCTCCCTTTTACCCAAGGCTGGCTACCCCCAGACAGTGGGGCTGGTGCTGATGGTAGAGGTGTTATCTTCTGCTTCTTAGGGGGCTCAAAGCCTCAGGTCCCTGCTCCCTGCTTCATATCTGACCCAGCTGGCTTCACTCTAATCTTTGAGCCTGCATAGGCTGGGAGGCGGGAGGGGTTTTAGGAGCTGAAGGCAGCATCATCCTTTAGCTCCACCGGTCAGCAATAATGACCACCTGCCACTTGAGGAGGGACACTTGGTCCTGTCTTCTTCGTCCACCTCCACTCCCACCTCCTTCCATCTCCAAAGCTGATTCGGGCAAATTCTAGACTCTTGAAAGGAATTGTTATTGCAGGGTGAGGCACAGGCCACAAAGTTCCCAAGAGGGAGGTTCCTCTTCCCAAGTGCAAAGCTGTTTAGAGCCAGGCTCTGGAAGTGGCCCTGGGTTCAAATCTTGGCTTTTAGTAACTGCGGCCCCATGGATAAGGAACAACCTCTGGGCGCCTCAGTCTCCTCCATGGTAGAGTGGAAACAATAGTATTCCTACCGCCTCCAGTTGTTATAAGGATTCCATGGAAAGAGGGTGGGAGCCTGGCCAAGGCCACCTGGGTGAGCGCGGCTCTGTCGCGGCGGGCGTTCCGCAGCAACCCCCGTCCCGGCCTCGGAGGACCCAAGACTCCGCCCGGCCTCCCGCGAGCAGGTGGCACCCCTGGTCCCCTCCTAGCCCCCGACTCACCGCCTGCCTGCCGGGTGGCCCAGGTGGAGGTGGGGACGATGGCCGGAGCGACGCCCGCGGGAGCCCTGCTGGACCGCACCGGCGGCGGGGGCGCCTTAAATAGCGCAGAGGGGCGGGGTGGGGGCAGGAAACGCGACGGGGAGGGCGGCGGGGGCTGGAGAGAGGGCGGGGGCGGGGACTGGGAGGTGCAGACTCCCTAAACCCACTCCGGGGAGGTGGGCCTGTGATTTGCGGTGGGGAGGGGCAAGAGGGGCTGACCTATCCTTCCTCTCCTGTTCTCTCTCCACCAGGTATTCCAGATGGTAAACTCTCCTGTCGTTTCTTTGGCCAGGGAAGGGGAGTTCTCCCAGGCCAGGATCTCTCAGGGTGGCTGGATTTGAAAGGGTTGCAGTAAGAGCTGTTGATCTGGGCAACTGGCCTGGGGGGCTGTGAGGGGTGGGCGGGTGGGGACGGGGTGTGGGAACCACTCATTTGCTAGGTGGCCCTAGTGTGCCAGGATGAGGCGTTCAAGGCTAATTACGGCGCGGGAAGCTCCAATGGGGGACAGGGGTTGTAATCCACACTTCCGGCATACGTGGTGGAGCTGGGGTCTCTACCCACACCCAGCCTACGTCCTTCCAGAATTCTCAAACATCCCCATGCCTGGGCAGGCTACACAATCGGAGGCCATTAAGCAAGTCCCACGGACTCCTTGAGACTGGGGGTAGGGGAACCACCTGACCTTTAGCTTGGACCCATTCTTATGCCTCTAAATGGTGGCCGGGTGGTGCGGGGGACATTCATAGGAGTGAAAGGGCTATGCAGAGCCTGCTGTCATGCATTCAGGCATCACAGGTGGATGAATATCAATGAGTGTCTGCTGTGCTGCAGACGCTGCTTGGGGACCTGGGATACCATGAGGAACCAGCCAAACGTGATCTCTGGCCTCCTCGCTCACTGGCAGGTGCAGGGATTGAGCGTATCAGCCCTTGGATAACGGTAAGATAATAAATGTGGAAAGTTCTCCTGGGAGGTACTGGGTGATTCCCAGGCGACTTGGTTAGGAACATTTCCTGGAGGAGAGGAAATGCTTTTCCCCCTCCATTAACCAAGTGGAGGGGAAGAACATTCTAGGTAGAGGGGCAGCATGAGTGTGGCTTGAGGGCCTGGAGCTGTGGGGTTCTGAGACTGGACACTGCCCTCGGAGTGCTGAGACTTTCTTGGTGGCTGAGCCTAAGAGTTGAGACTTTGCTGTTGACTCCTGCACCCTTAGGCAAGTTACTCAAATCCCTGTGCCTCAATTTCTTCCTCTGCAGAATGAGGGTAGTGATAATATCTACTTTGTGGGGTTGACGGCATACAGTGTGATCACAGCACACAGTGTAATAGTGGTACCTAAAGTTTTTCAAGTGAGTGGTGGCTAAAAACATTGTGATACTGTAACAAAAAGGGTCTGTGGGTTGTTCTTGGACGGTGGTAGGGGCGGGCACAGCTGAGGAAAGGGAAGTTGGCAGGGGGCTGTTGAGGCCTGGGGCTGATGACACAGAAGTCCCTTTTCCTCCACAGCAAGATTTAGTCCTTGGATTCCCTGGGCCCCAGGGCTGGGTCCCTGGTCTGTCTTCGGGACCAGCAGGAGGACATCTTTGGGGACACGCAGACCTGAGAACTTCAGGGCTAGCTGCCCTGGGTGATCCGGCTGAGCTGGCTTCCCCTCTAGGTCTCTCCGTCAGGGCCAGGCTGAACTGAGTCTCCTGGATCTCTGAAGCTAACAACTGCCCCACTTAGTTCTGACCCTTGAGGGCATGAGAACTGAGGCCCCTGGAGGCTGGTTCTCACCACGCCCCCACTGCAGCCTCTGCTCACTCCCAAGTTTTCCTCTCTTGGGGCTGGGCCCAGCTCTCCCAAAGCCTTTCTGATTCCGTCTACTGGGAAGGAGGGAAGAACCAGTGGAGGGCCAGGAGTGACGTCAAGGCTGCCCTCACCCTGCTCTGACTCCTTCCTCAAGGGCTTTGGAGGTTTGAATAACTCGGCTCTTCCTCAGAGGGTGAAGAAGAAATTGGGAGCCACCAAGACAACAGTTACCACAACTTGGCCATTCCACCTGGAAATGTCCCTGGAACCGCACACTTCCCTGCATTCCCATTGCCCTGGTCTTGTTCAGGCTGCTGCCATCCCAGCTGGTCTCCTGGCCTCTAGCCCCACCCCTCCAGCCCAGCCTCCACACTTCCCTAGAAATCTGACCAACATCACTCTGCTGAAAAACCATCTATGGCTCCCTATCACCTTCTGGGTAAGCCCTAGGCTCCCCAACAGTTCATGTCCAGTCCAGTTCATGGCCACTTCTTGCCATGACCCAACCAGATCTCACTGATGGGGTTCTCTGTGTGTTCTTGCCTTTGTCCACGCTGTTCCCTCTGCATGGAGCACCCTCGCATGCTGAATGCTGTGAATCAGGACTTTTCTCAGTTGTTGCCTTCTCCCAGAAGTCCCCTTGCTGGCCCCCTCTGTGCTAGGTGTGCCTTTGTGCTCTCAGAAGCTCAGCTACTACCCATGGTGCTTTGTTTTTTGTTATTTAAAAATTTTTAATTGTGTTAAAAAGCAACTACCATAAAATGTATCATCTTAAGGATTTTAAGTGTACAGTTCAGTAGCGTTGAGTATATTCACACTGTTGTGCAACAGATCTCCAGAACTTTGTCCTCTTGCAAAACTGAAACCCTGTCTCTGGTAAACCACTTCCCTTCCCCCCTTTCCCTATACCCTGGTGCATGGTCTACTTATGTTTATTCCCCTCCTGCATTAGACTGTGAACCCCTTGAGGGCAGGCAGCTGGGTCTTTATATCTTCACCACCTAGCAGAGCACCAGATCCATATATACATAAATTTGTTAACTCAACAAGTATTTAGTTTGGTGCAAAAGTAATTGTGGTTTTTGCTATTAAAACTAATAGTTACTGAGCACCTCCTGTGTGCTGTGGTGCTATCCTAGACAGTGGAGATAACCAGGGAACAACAACAACAAAATTCTTGTCCTCAGAGGTTTTACATTCTAACTGGCCAGAAGACAGATAATAAAATGTAGAACATGTTAGATGGTGATGAATGCTCTGGGGGAAATGAAGTAGGAAGGAGTGAGAGTGCAGGGATGGCAAGTTTCAATTTCTCTCTCTTTTTCTTTTTTGAGATGGAGTCTTGCTCTGTTGCCAGGCTGGAGTACAGTGGTGCGATCTTAGCTCACTGCAACCTCCGCCTCCCAGGTTCAAGCGATTCTCCTGCCTCAGCCTCTCAAGTAGCTGGCACTACAGGCACATGCCACCACGCCCAGCTAATTTTTGTATTTTTAGTAGAGATGGGGTTTCACTATGTTGGCCAGGATGGTCTCGATCTCTTGACCTCGTAATCCGCCCGCCTCGGCCTCCCAAAGTGCTGGGATTACAGGAGTGAGTCACTGCGGGCGGCCTCAATTTCTAGTAGAAGAGGAGAGAACGCCTCACTAAGCAGCTGACATTTGATGCAAGCCCTGAAGGCAGGGAGGGAGTCCCGTGGCTATCTGGGGGCACAGCATTTCAGACAGAGGGCACCTAGGATGCAAAGGCCCTGGGGAAGGAGGGTGCCTGGTGTTTCCTGGCTTAGGGGACAGCAGGAGGTCAGTGTGGTTGCAGCAGGTGAGCAAAGAGAGGTGAGTTTAGAAAGCCAACAGGTGAGATGCGGATGGGGTAGATCTTAAGGGCCCTTGAAGGCCTGTGTAAGATGCCTTTGGAGGTTTGGGACAGAGGAGTGACATGGCCTGACTTAGGTTTTGACAGGATCACCCCAGCTGCTGTGCTGGGAATAGACTATGGGGGTGGATGACAGACAGACATCTCCTTCAATGTAGGACTTGCTGTCTAGCGGTGTGGAGCTTGGCCAGCTGACTGCCTCCACCTATCAGCACTTCCAGGTGTGCTGCTGCTGTCTAGGTGGCCATGTTCTTCTTGGGGTGACCTCAGGCCATGACTGAGCCAGGAGGTGGTCAAGGCCTCGCCATTGCTGTCCGGTGCAGAATTGCCCGCATGGACAGTCTCTGCTTCTGAGCTCCCTGGGACACATCTTGCTGTTCAATCCTTCTTCCTCCCCTTTTCCACTTATAGGAGTCACTCGCCAGTGCACCCTCTTAACCCTTCCTCAGAGTCCACTTCCCAGAGTCAGAGGCAGGAAGCAAGAGACGGAAGCAGTCATCCCGGGGAGAGATGATGTACTGCCAGTTTGGGCTGCTATAAGACTGAGTAGTTTAAACAACAAACATTCATTTCTCACAGCTGGGGAGCACAGAAGTCCGAGATTCAGGTGCCAGCATGGTCAAGTTCTTGGTGAGGGCCATTTTCTCTTTGTATCCTCACATGGAGAAGAGAGAGAGAGAATTCATCTCTTTCCTATCTCTTCTTATAAGGGCACTAATCCCATTCAGGAAGGTCCATCCCATGACCTAATGACCCCTGAAGGCCCCAGCTCCTAATACCATCACACTGGGGAGTAGAAATTCAGCATATGAATTTTGGGAAGACACAAACATTCAGTCCACATGGGAACTTGGACTAGGGTGAATGAATACAAAGGAATGTCCTGTTTATCTTGGGCTGCAGGGTGTCTGTGACCTTACACAGTAGATGTAGATTTGAAGACTATATGAAATCCTAATCTCTCATATGCATGATTGGAGGGAGTTTGCAGTGAATCCTCTGGGTGGGGAAGGAGGAGGTAGAGGCACGTACCCTGAGAAGGTCAAGGGGACGTGAGGTCCACCTTGTGGTGACATGATGTGCCCTGGGACTTGGTGGTGAACAGTAGTCACCCAACACATACTGGATGAGATCAGTGAACTGCACTGCTCAGAACAACTCCAGGTCAAAGGCAGGCTGTGCAGGGCCGGAATGCCCCTCCTCCATGGTCCTGGCCCACAGCCTGGAGAAATGCGGCCAGGACTAGAAGCTCAGTCCTTGCTGAGTGTTAATTCTCTGCAGTAATAGCCAGTGATGTTCTCTGGTTACTCTGACCTCCAAGCCACCCTTGGCCAGGCAGCCAGAACCACCCAGGAAGATGCTGGAATGCATGTTGGCAAGTAGGTGGCGATCACCCCTCCCTGAGACCTTTGCAACCCTCCAGCCCGAGCAGAGGCTGACCTCCAGTGCATCAGGCAGAGGCTTTCCTGAGCACAGTCATACCTGGGAATTTATCAGATACATTAGTGCTGTGCTAATGTTTTACCTCCAGTGTCTCCTTCTACCTCTGCAACAATCCTCTGTGTAGGAACAACTGGGTGTCATGCTGACTCTATTCCCTGTGTCCCTCAGGTCTACTCTACACGCTGCCCTGTGCAGTGGGAGGCTGACTTGCCCTCTGACTTCCGGTTGGGTTAGGTCAGTGGGAGCCACCGGCAGGCAAGCAGATGGGAAAGTGAAGTTGGGGGATTTACTTGGTTGCTGGGATTGGATGCGTCCTGTCCATTGTTACCCTGGTACTAGCCCCGGGGTACTGCAGTAGCCATACCTTTGAAAATAGTCTCTCTAGGAAACTCCTTTTAAAGTTACTTGGTTTGAATGTGCCATCTGTTTTTTGCTAGGACCCTGATTGATAAAATTCCCATTGTACTGATGGCAAGCCCTGATTGTACTGAAGGCCTGCCCAAGATGTAGTGTGGTGAAGCTGTGCTCAGGGAATGGTCAAGCTATGAATCAGTCATGGGGGTGCAGGGACAGTGTCAGCTAGCCCTGGGCCCTTTAAACGTGGCTGGCTTATCCACCCTCTGATGGACACTTGTGAGAGCACAGGTGAACCACTGGCTGTTCTGTCTCCGTGATGACCTCACCTCTCTTTGCTGGCTGTGGCACTTGGCTCACTGGCTCCTGAATTTCTGGCTCCCGGCCCTGGCTCTGATAGCCACTAAGTGTTCCTCTGGGTTAATATAGGCTTGCACCCCCTTTTGCTTTCCATTCTCATTTGGCCTTGGGTATTGGTGTTCCCTAAATTTCAGGTCATGACACAGCACCGGGAGCAGGACCGTGAGTCACCCCAGGGGTTGGTTAGTGCGGGAGATGAGCCTGTGTTCCCGTCTCTTAGCTCTATGGGCACAGGTCCTACCTCCTTGTACAGTCCCAGCATCCTGCCAGGGCCCTGGTTCAGCAAAAATGCTCAGGGAAAATGGAATGAGCCGAATAAAATGCGGGGTGAGGCTGGGATGGCACGCTTGAGTGCAGACGACATGCCCTGTTGAGAGTGCACATAAGGAGTGAGAGTATGAATAACAAGGATTGTGTGTACACAGGGTGGGGATGTGTGTTGTGATGGCAGTGACTGGATGACAGAGGAGGGAGTGTGGTTTGTTTATAGTGAGTGGCAGTGATTGTGTGTGTACTCAGGGCAAAGTCTAATTACAAAGGCTGGAAGCGCCGTTGCAGAGGGAGCACAGCGCACTCTTGTGGCCACAACTAGAATCCCAACATATATATCAGTAGGTTCCACTCCAGCCTCCTCCTCTAATACAAACCCAGCTTCCCGCTGTCAACCTCAGGCCCAGCCTAATCCAGCTCTAGCTCCAGCCCCAACTGCAGCCACTGCCACAGCTCCCACCCTAGCTGCACCCCCAGCCATGGAACTCTTTCCCTTTCTGAGGGTTTACCTTCCCTACCTTCAGGGTCCTGTGAGTGGGTGGGAATGTGGGAGAACCAGGGGCAGAGCCAACCTGTAGAAAACACAGGCTTTATTGATTTCAAGGAAACTGTCTTGAGCACGTGCTATCAGCGCATCCACCCGAGTCCCTGGGATCAGGGTCTGAAAGGCTGGCACCAGGCAGAACACAGTTGTGGGGAGGAAGATGGGAGCACCACTGCCTGAGGCTGAGGGAGTAGGATTTGGGGGAAGAGGGCTTCCATTGAGCCAAGTGATGACCTGGAGGACCCCTGGGTGTCTCCAGAACCTCTTGTCAGACTCACTCTCAGGCCTCCAGACCTGCTGCTGCTGGGAGAAGACCTCCTCTCCACTGCAGGAATCTGGGCGGCTCCTCCGGAAGGAGTGGAGATGCCTTAGGTCCGCGGAGGCTAGCCCAGGGCGAGCATCTCTTTTTGTATGGCCTCCAGACCTCTGTGCTGCCGTAGTCTCTGCTTGGGAGCTCTTCTCACCTCTCTTACACATTGTGTCCTCAGGGAAGCCCCTCCTGATGACCCCTTCCTGGGTTAGCTAGAAGCCCTGCCAGCAGCGCCCTAAGTGGTCCCTTGCAGGCATAGATAGTTAATTCGCTTGTTTCAAAGTCTGTGTCCTTTGAGGGTTGGCACTGGGCCTGTGGGTTACCTATACCCGGGTAGACAGCCCAGTGCCCAGTGTCAAAAAATATCTGCCAAAAGGAAAGTTGCATAGCTTAGTGAACTCAAAGTGGGGTCACTCAGCCTCTGTAGGACCTCTCCACCCTGCCACACCGCCCTGCCTATCCCATTGGCAGCCCCCATGTTGCCCTACCCCCTGCCCTGTTGTCAGATGGGGGTCAGGTTGGGTGCTGAGGCCTGCAGCTTGTTATTGCCTGGATCTGGATCCAGCTCCCCAGCCTCCACCAGCTTGTGGTGGCAGCGGCAGGTGGAAGCTCGGCTGGTGGAGGACGAGCGGCCACGGCCCCCTCGAGGCTTGTCCTTGTGCAGGCCTTGCAGGACCCTGTGGCAGATGAGGTAGCAGAGCTCGCAGATGGTGAGTACGATACAGATGGCGGAGGCGCCCACCATGAAGTAGGTGAAGATTTTCTTCTCGGTGGGTCGGGCGATGTAGCAGTCCACGATATTGGGGCAGGGGGCCACGTTGGCACACTGCACCAGGCGCGGCATATTGAAGCCATGCCAGAGAGTGTGCAGCAGGTAGAGGAAGAGGAACTCGATGATGAGCTTGAAGATGAGGCTGAACAGGTAGGTCCACCACAGGCCTCCGTGCTTCTTGCCTGTGTTGTCGTACAGCTTGGTGCACTGGTCCCCGTGCTTCTGGCGGTGCCGACGCTCCCGCTCCTCACGGTAGGCCACGTGCAGGATGACCAGCAGCGAGGGGCACGTGACGAAGATGAGCTGCAGGGCCCAGAGGCGGATGTTGGAGATGGGGAAGTAGTGGTCGTAGCAGACGTTGGTGCAGCCGGGCTGCTTGGTGTTGCAGTCAAAGTCCTTCTGCTCGTCCCCCCACACGCGCTCTGCAGCCACCACGTACACTAGCACCCGGAAGACGAACACCACTGACAGCCAGATGCGCCCGAACGCTGTGGAGTACTTGTTCACGCCGCTCAGTAGGGCTTGGAGTGTCTTCCAGTCCATGGCGTCTGGTGGGGGCTGTGCCTACCTGAGAGAATTAGAGGAAAAACCATCGTGTGAATGAATAGGTGACTTTATTGAGCATTTACTATGTACCAGGCAGTGTTCTGAGTTCTGACTTGTTCAATCCTCAGAACGACCCTCTGAGTTCAGAAATATTATTCCTCCCAAGCTGCAGATAGGAAACTGAGGCACAGCAAGGTTACATAACTTACCCAAAGGCAACAGAACTAGTATGCTGGAAGGAAGCAAATGTGCTTTTGCTGATAATAACAGTCACCATTTGTTGAGTGTTTACTCTGAGCCAGGCACGAAGCTAAACACTTTATGAGCAGAATATCATTTAATCTCTTAGAATGACCTCATAAGGTGGTTATTACAGTGCTCCTCACTTACAGATGAAACTGATCATTGAATGATTGCAAAACAAGTAGTACGTAGTAAGTGCCCCATAAATGCTGGCTGCTCATTACTGTGAAATTTAGAGAGGTCAAGTAACTCACTTAAAACAAGAGGTGGATTCAAGGCCGGCTGTTGGGTGCCAGAGCCTGTGCTCTCCACCACCTCCTCTTCCCTTCTCCGATGGACTCCTGCCCCAGACCAGATTCTTTAAACGCTTACTTTGTGGATGCCTCACTACTGTACTGTGAAGT
Organism: Chlorocebus sabaeus; assembly: GCF_047675955.1. Taxonomy (NCBI): domain Eukaryota; kingdom Metazoa; phylum Chordata; class Mammalia; order Primates; family Cercopithecidae; genus Chlorocebus; species Chlorocebus sabaeus. Next base: position 102,309,008 of record NC_132923.1, read on the forward strand.
TGTGGTTATGAATCCCATTCTACAGAGGGGAAACTGAGGCTCAGAGAGGAGAAATAACGAGCCCAAGGTCTCATAGCTGCTGGGTAGTGAAGAGGGGAGACCAGTTCAGGTGGGGGGTGCATGGAGGCTTATGACTCCTTATATGGAGGCTTATATGACTCCTGGGAGGACACTGGATCCAGGGAATATCTAGAGGCAACTCCCTGCTCCCTGCGCTGGGCCTGGGGAAGCCCAGCCACCCCCAGCCACGCTGGTTGCCAGGGCCTTGTGGTGGAAAGATGTGCTTTGTTCAGGCCTCAATTCACATATCTTCCTCCCAGTCCTGGGGTGACTCAGAGGGTGTGAATGGGTGGGTCTGCCTGAGCATGCCTTGTTTCTGTGCTGCTGTGGGTGTGAGAGCCCCCACCTGCCTGTGTGTGGGCCTGTGTGCGTGTGACTCCCCCTGGAGCGGATGTGCACCTCTGAGCAAGTGTGATGCCTGCGAGGCCACCACCCTGCCCCAAACCACCATGACTCTGGCCTGTATTATGACCTCTTTACTAGCTTTTCACCTTCCCCCTGTGCCCCTGGAGTTCATTAAATCAGTTCATGCCACTCCCTTGTTTAAGACTCTACTAGCTTCTTGCTAGGCTTAGCAAAACCCCAGATTCGACATTTTCACCCTGCCACACTGGAATAAGAGCCTTGGGGGCTTTTTATTGATTCCTTCTGTCTGGAATGCTCTTCCTCCAGAACCTCACATGGGTAGACCCTTGTCATCACAGACGCCTCTGCTCAAACCTCATCTCTTTAGAGGCCTCTCCAGATTACCCTGGGTCTGAAGAGCCCCTGCTTCTGTCACTCTGTTCCTGTCCCCTTTCTTTCTTTTGAGACAAGGTCTTGCTCTGTCACCCAGGCTGGAGTGCAGTGGTGCGACCTTGGCTCACTGCAACCTCTGCTTCCCAGGCTCAAGGGATCCTCCTACCTCAGCCCCCTGAGTAGCTGGGGCCACAGGTGTGGACCACCATGCCCGGCTAATTTTTCCAGCCCTCTTTGTTTTCTTTATAGCACTTAGTCACTATCTGAAATTAAATACTTTGTCCTTTTTTTTGGTCTTATTTATTATCTGGCTCCCCCTCTAGAATGTCAACTTGGTCTTGCTTTATATTTAGTGCCCAGTGCTTGGCACATAGTAGGCACTCAATGCTGAATGGGTAAACAAATGGATGCTGAGTTCTCAGCTAGGCAGCTTGGAGGGAGGGGACAGGAGGGTGGGCAGGATCCTGGTTGGGGGCAGCCTGGTCAGGGGGATTGGGGGAAAGACTTCCCTACACTGGAGAGAGGGAGAGAGGGAGAGAGGGAGTTCCTTCTCAGCACCTGGCTCTCCTGGCTGCCTTTCCTCTGGGAATCACAGTCTGGGCAGGATAGGGCGATTGGGAAGATCTCATTCCTGGAAAGCCTCCTCTTCTCCCCTATTCTGCTCCTTCCAAGCAAGCCCTGGTGGTGCGGGAAGGCAGTGGGATAGCACTGAACACCGACTTCCACCTGGATTCAAACCTCGGCTGGGCCACTTAGTAGCTGGGCAACTTCCAAGAATTTCCTAATCTCATTGACCCTATTTACTTATCTCTAAAGGGAAATAATTCCTACTTTCCCGGGCTGTGAGAATCCTGAGGCTATTTGCCTCCCAGGCCTGCCACTCACATGGTGGGAGTTCACAAGAACTGAAGTGGAGGCTGGAGCCCCGTCTGTCGGGACGGAGAGAGGAGAGGGACCGTGACGGCTGCTTCCACCTGACACCCTCCCATGGCTGCCCACCGGGGTGCAGCTCCCTCCTGGGCCCCCACCTTCCACCCTTGGGCGCTGTCTGCCCAGTCCCTCTTGACACACCCCAGGGAGGAGCCTCACAGGCAAAGAATTTCCTTCCCAAGTCTAGGCTGGGATCTGGTGGAGCCAGTTCTGGTTCCCCCAGCTGCCCTACAAAGCCAGCTCCCAGCGCAACCGTTTTTTCCCAGACCCCCAGACTGTACTGTGCCCAGCCTTGTCTCCCGCCCCACAATGTCCCCTAAGGATAAAGCTCCCTTTCCTCCCCAGTTTCCCTCCATCCCAGGCAGCTTGGGAGCTTGCGGACTTGGCGAGGGGGTGTCTCGGAACCTTCCCGCAGCCGGGGCCCCTAATGGGCCCAGAATTGAGAGGTGAGAGGGCGGATTGGGAGGCACGGGAGAGGGGTCCCCGCATCCCCTCTTCGCGCCCCATCCCAGCGCACTTGCAGGCTCAAGCCCCAGCCCTGCCGCAGGGGGTCGCCGGGAGCGCTCGACGCCCCTGAGGGTCCCGCCCCGCCTGGCCCCGCCCCGTCCAGCACTTACCTGCGGCGCCTTGGCCAACGCGGAGGCCTGACCCCGCGTCCCCGGGGCCCACGGCAGAGGCGAGGGCGCCGGAGTTGGGCTCAGCAGTGGTGCACACGGACGGCGGGCACACCTCGGGCGGCTCGGAGGAGGGAGCAGGAGGGAGCCGGCTCCTAGACCCCACGCTGCCAGGTGCTCCCGGGCCAGCCTCCGGAGGGGCTGGTGGCCCGTCTGAGCCTCCGCTTCCTCAGGCGTGAAATGGGGGCATCGGTGATCGTGGGCAGGGCCATCCGAAGGCTCCAATGAGATCAGGGGCGGGAAGCACTCTGCAAACTGTTAAGTGCCGCGGCGGCAGGTCCGACTGCAATCAGGACTTGCCCACGCTAGTTTGCCGCGGGTACCGTGCCCACTTCCGGCCCAGCCCGGTCCCCCGGTGCGACGGGCCCTCCACCTCGGCCTCCAGGGAGGTCGGTGCGCTTTGGAGAGCTGGGGTCGGGGGCAGACCTTGTACCCACAGCGGGAAGGGGCACAGTGAGTCCTGTGCCAGGAAAGACGTGCAGGAATGAGGGCGGAGTTGGGGAGGTCACCGCCTGGAGTGACTCAGAAGGGCAGACTGCAACCGGAGCTGCCTACCTGACCACCAGGGTCCCTAGTTTCTTGTTTTCATTCACGAATCGCCTATTCATATTCTACTATATAGTCCTCTTTTTTACATTTAACCTATGGAAGTATGCTATCAACACTCTTCTGCACTTTGCTTTTTTTCATTTAGCAAAATATGACATTTATCACATCAGTCGATATAGAGCTGCCTTGCTCTCTCATTTTAAAAACAGCTGAATAGTATATGTACTGTAATATATTTAATCAGTTCTACTCTGATAAAAATTAGGGCTGTTTCTAGTCTTTTATTTCATTTTATTACAAATGCCATTGCAATAAATAGCCCCTGCCAAAGCAGGTGGGTCTGCGGCTGGGGTGGGGCTGGGCTGTGCCCTGGGGATAAGGATACATTGTCTTATTTACTAGCGTGTCAAGCCTGGGAACTAATAAGAGCCTGCAGCGCTTCAGCCTTTTCTGGAAAACCCCAGGGTTGCCAGCCTCCCTGGGAGTCCCCGGATCTTAGGGTGAGGCCCGAGTCCTGCCTCCACAGAGGTGATATTGCTGGCACTATGGTGGCTTCACACGGTGTTTGCCCAGGACTGTATTGGTTTATGCCTGCAGTGCTGGCATCATTAACAATGCCCCCTTTTACTTTAAAAAATGCCCCAAAGTTAGAAGCATCAATTATGGTCACCCTCCTCCTACTCATTTTGGTAGGGAATGAGCACTGAGTTGGGAGCCCAGCGGCATCTTTGTACCTGACACCGTCCCACATACTCGCAGCATCCAGATGAGGAAGGTCCAATCCTTCCTGCTTTTATGAAGGAGAAGGCTGAAGCACACACGGGTGAGGTGACTTGCTCAGGGTCACACAGTTAATAAGCAGTAGACCCAGCTCTGGAGGCCTCAGCAGTGTTGTTTCCAGACACAGAAAAGCCACAGAGCAGAGGCTCCCTTTGTACTACTCACTGGGGTCGTGGCCCTTGAAAATCTTTGCTGAGATAGAGGAGTGCCAGGTGGCCCAGGTGCGTGTGCCGTGCTCTGTGCATGGGCGGTGTGGGAGTGAGCATGATGGTGCGGGGCCCCAGACTCTGCCGCCTGCTGCTCTGCTCCCTGTCAGAGCAACACTTGCTCCCCTCTACCTCCCCTCCTAGTCATTTTTCGACTCATTTGAGCAATGTTCCTGTCCCTACCATGTCACTAAAAACGGCCTGTCAAGGTCTCCATGCATCTCTGTAATGCTAAATCCAGCAATCACACCTCAGTCCCCATGCCCCTTGACCTTCAGAAGCACCTGGGACAATGTGCCACTCCTTCCTTCTAGAAACGCTTTCTTCCCTGTGCTTTCTCGATACCACAGGCCTCACATCCTGGCCTCTAAGGTGGGCATGTCCCAGGGACCAGTCTCTTCCTTTCCAGATGAGCTCACCCGGTCCTGGGGACCTAGACACCATCCCACTCACTGATGATTCACACATTTCCAACAGCGGATGTGACTTCTCCCTGAACACCAGACTGTAACCGGAGCTGCTTACCTGAACACCAGGGTCCCTAGTTTCTTGTTTTCATTTCCAAATCACCCGTTCATATTCAACTATATATTCTTTTCACATTTAACCTATGGAAGTGTGCTATGCTATCTGCACTCTTCTGCACTTTGCTTTTTTCATTTAACAAAATATGAGACGTTTCCCCCATCAGTTGATATAGAGTGGCCTTGCTCTCTCATTTTAAAAACAGCTGAATAGTATATGTACCACAATATATTTAGTCAGTCTTATTCTGATGAAAATTAAGGCTGTTTCTAGTCTTTTGTTTCACTCTGTTACAAGCACAATTGCAGTGAATATCCTTGGATAATCATTATTTAACACATTTGAAAATTGTATTTATAGGGTATATTCCTACAAGTGGAATTTTTGCCTTAAAGTTGTATGTGGATTTAAAATTTTGATAGATGTTGCCTAATCGTCTTCACAGGTGTTTCGGTTTGCACTCCAAGAGACAAGGGAGTGCCTGTATCCCCATATACTTACCAATAGAGAGTGTTATCAAACTTTATGATCTTTGTCAGTGATAGCTCATTATCCTTTATTGTGCATGTCTCTTGGGATGAGTGAGATTGAGCATCTTTTCATATATTTAAGAGCTGCTTTTTTTGTTATCCTGTGAACAGTCCTTTGCCTTTGCCCATTTTTCTATTGGATGATTGACTTTTATTATTTTTTTCTCAGGAGCTCTTTACACACTAAAGAAATAAGCCCTCCTCTGTCTGTGATACAAATAGAAAGGATTCCTTCCGCCTCTACTGTTTGGCACCTGTAATTTGACTTTATAGATGGCGCGGTTTTGCCATACAGAATTAAACATGTTTTATGTAGTCCAGTGTATTAAAATCATCTTTTATGGCCTTTGGGTTTTGTTGTCACTAGAAATGCCTTCACCACTCTGAGGATTGCAGTAACATCTTTTCCCATGGTTGCTTCTAGTCGAAGTAGTGTTTTAATGATCTATTAGATTGGTGCAAAAGTAATTGCGGTTTTTGCCATTGAAAGTAATGGTAAAAACGGCAGTTACTTTTGCACCAACCTAATAGATCATGCCACTTCCCTCTTAAAACCTTACAGTGACTTATCATTAACTTTACACTGATAGTCACTCGATGTTGAACCCCAAGGCACCAGGCGACCTAGTCCTGCGTCTCCCCCTATCTCTCATCCCCTTGGGCGCTGTAGTGGTCTTCTTTCTGGTTCTTGAACAAGCCACGTTCAGGGCAGCTTTCTGGTTTTTGCCTTTGCTGTTCCCTCTGCCTGGACTGCCTTCTGCTGGCTCTTTACCTGGAAGCTTCCTCCTCCTTATTCAGGTCTCACCTTCTTATAGAGGCGTTCCCTGGTTCCCCCACCCCTGCCCCAAAGGTTCCTTGCCCCACTTCCTCAGCAGACACTCTTCATAGCCGTCTCTGAAATTATCTCCAGGAGAGCAGGGAGCTCGCTGGTCATGTTCCTGCCACATGACCAGGGCCAGGAATGTACAGATTCTCAGTCACTATTCGTAAACAGTGGGTGCACATAAGATTATGTGCGAGAACTGTTTCTGTGTGTGTGAGCCTGGAGATCTGTGTGTTAAGGGTGGTATGTGGGCCGTGTGTGTAGGCTTTGATGTGCATGGTTGTGAATGTGTGTGATGGCGGAGATGGCTGGGTCAGTGTGGGAGGCTGTGTGCATGTGTGGTTGTGAATGTGTGTGATGGCAGAGATGGCTGGGGTGGTGTGGGAGGCTGTGCGCGTGCGTGGTTGTGAATGTGTGTGATGGCGGAGATGGCTGGGCTGCTGTGGGAGACCGTGTGTGTGTGTGTGGTTGTGTGTCAGGTGGTGGTGTGTAGTGGTGTCTATATGTGTGGTTGGGTTATTCTGCTCTGGTGACCAGGTGATTTTATCACCTAGGTCCTGTCATTCTGACCCTGCCAGATGCCGGCTCTTCACCCTTGACATGAGGCAGTGCCCCCAACAACTGGCCTTTGCTTTTTCTGGAGTGAGCTGGAAGAGTTCCCCATTCCAGAGAGAATGGCTCTGAGGACCTTAATGCCTTGTGGTCCCACCCTAAATTTCTGCTCCCTGAGTAGGGGAATGTGTAGGAGGCCATCTAGGCCATCCCCCTGCCTCAGGGCAAAGCTGTGTTGCACCAGGGCTTGGCAGCTGCCCTCAGGGCCTACACCTGCTCTGTGGAGGTGGCAGGGCCTGAGCCTGTACCTCTTCTGGCCCTGGCCCTGGCCCAGGTGGTGTTGCTCCCAGGCCACCCTCTCCACCTAGAGCTCTTGCCCAGGCCTCAGGCAGGTGCTTCCTGGGATGGGAAGACCCCCGCCCCCTACCTCTCAGACTGGAGTTTTCCTTGTCTTTGTGTGTCTGCAGCAGAGGCGTAAGCCCTTTCCTCCCGTGAGTGGAGAGGTGGGGCAGGCAGAAGCCATGGGAAACAGGTCAGGCAGAGGGATGGGGGCTTTCGAGCCCTGCTCAGGCATGTCTGGGGCTGCAGGCAGGGAGGAGACGGTCTTCCAGGGCCTGGGCTGGAGTGTTGCTTATTTTCCAAGACACCTAGAGTTGCTCGAAACTTCTACCCACACACCTTGCTCCTCGAATGGAGGTAATACCTGACTTCGTTGAGCAGCTGTCAGGAGCCAACCAATCTAATGTGCACACACCCCTTCTTACCCACCAGGCACCTCCCTCCACCCCCTCTCTTTCTCCTCCATCACTGACTTTTTGCTCCTTACTGGATCTTTCCTGTTATAATAACCATGTGGGTATTTCTCCATCTTAACAACAAAACAATAAAACACCTTAACCTGAACTCCACTTCTCCTTCCAGCGTCTGCCTCCTTTCTTTCCACTCCTTTACAGCAAAATCTATCAAAAGACTTGTCCCGATTCATTATCTCCATTTTTTCTCTTTCATCTTCTCTCGAGCTTATTCTAATCAGGCTTTTGCTTCCTATATGACACCAAAACTGCTCTTGTCAAAGTCCCTATAGCTAATCCCCATGGCCAAGTTTCAGTCCTCATCTTTCCCTGAACCCTCAGCAGCGTGGAATGAAGTTGATTCCTCTCGTTGACACTCTTCATTTGGCTTCGGAGACGTCACACTCTCCTGATTTTCTCCTTCCTTTCTGTACTTTCTTTCTCAGTCTCCTTTGCTGGTTCCTCCAGATCTTCCTGACTTTTAAGTACTGGGCTGCCTTGGGGCTCAGTCCTTGTGCTCTTTCTCTTCTCTGTCCTCCCTCACTCACTTGGCAACATCATCCAGTCTCAGGGTTTAAAATATGAAAATTCAGCTGACAACCCCTAAATACGTATCCCCAGCCCAGACCGTTCCTCTAAACTCGGTACTCATATGTCCAGCTGTTAGTCAGCTTTCTCCTAGGATGTTTAGTAGGTAAGCTCCTTACTTACTAGGGATGCCAGATTTAGGAACAATGCAAAAACACAACCATGACACCCAGTTAATTCTGAATTTCAGCTAGTACACACATTAAAAAATTGTTGGCTGTGCACGGTGGCTCATGCCTGTAATCCCAGCACTTTGGGAGGCTGAGGCGGGTGGATCACGAGGTCAAGAGATCGAGACTATCCTGGCCAACATGGTGAAACCTCATCTCTACTAAAAATACAAAAAATAGCTGGGTGTGGTGGTGTGCACCTGTAGTCCCAGCTACTCAGGAAGCTGAGGCAGGATAATCGCTTGAACCAGGGAGGTGGAGGTTGCAGTGAGCCGAGATTGCACCACCGCAGTCCAGCCTGGTGACAGAGTGAGACTCTATCTCAAAAAAAAAAAAAAAAAAAAAAATTGTTTATCTGAAATTTGCTCATCTGGCAACCTGCCCCTTTTCTTCCTTTCTGACCTTTTCTCTCACTTATTCTACTAAATGGCAGTTTTACTCATTGACTTGCTCAGGCCCCAAACCTTAGAGTCTTCATTGATCCTCTTTTCCCATATCCCACATCCAATGTCGGTGAATCATTTTCGTGCTACTTTCAAAATATTTACAGGATCTGGCCACTTCTCGCTGACTCCATTGATACTACTGGGGTAAAATGAAATCAAGAACCATTTCTTTCCTGGATGATTGCAGTAGCCTTGTAACTGCTCTTCCTGCTTTAGCCTTTGCCCCTATCCATTTGCTGCTAACAGAACTGCCAGAGGGATCTTGCTCCTGTTTGCTTAAAAATGTTGCACTGGCTTCCGACTCACTCAGACTGACAGCCGACGGCATCAGGATGGCCTGTAAGACCCTACACGACCGAGTCCTTCTCAGGCCTCACCCGTAGGCTCCGGCCTCATTTCCACGTCTCTCGGCTCACTGGCTGCGCTGCCTCATTGGCTTCCTTGTATCCTGGGTATGTGCCAGGCCTTTCCGGGTCTCACTTTCCGGGTGTCCCTGCACTTGCTCTTTCTTCTCTCTGAAATAGACTTACTGACCTTCCCTGGCCTCCCCATCTAAAATTGTAATTCCCTTCTCAGTTTTTGTTTATTGTCTCTCATATCACTAGAAATCTGTGGGGCAGCCATTTTCTTTGTGTTGTGTTTGCTGCTATATTCCCGGTGCCTAAAACAGTGCCTGGCACTTAGTAGACAAAGAATATTTGTCACACGAGTGAATAAGACCCCCAGAGCATGGTAAGCTCCTGTCCCAGGCCAGTGCATGGCAGCCGTGTCATCAGTTTCCTTCTGGCTTAGCATTGCCACCTCCTACCTGCCAGAAGTTCCTCCCTGACCCGCTGCCCTCCTCCAGGAAGCCCTTTTAGGCTGAGCCTCATTTTTCCTCTTTCCTTCCTGCCACCAGGTCAGAATCCCCGGTGCTCAGGGGTCAAGTGGGTTGCGTGGCTGGCTGTAGTCTGTCTGTCCTCATCCAGCTCCTTCCCTCCTTGCTTGGGCTGCAGTTCGAGCTGCAAGAGTGTGGGGCATCAGGATGTCTGGGGAAGCCAGCTTAAGGTGAGATGTGTGCAATAGGCCCTGAAATCAGTCTGCCGCCTGACATGTGGGAGCTTTTGGTGCCTTGATCCTGGGCTGCAGAGGTGATGGCAATAGATTTCAGGGCATAGAGCTTAGATTGTATCTGAGCTGTAGGGCCATATTGTTCCTGGCCTCGCTGTCTCTACAAATTAGAGACGTCCTGACATAAGCACCTGATAAGATGGTTTGCCATTACCTGAGCTGTTAAGGATTAGGAAAGGAGCATATTGGGAGGGGCAGAAGAAAACAACAGGGTCCTTGTGCCTGGAGTTTGCTAAATGATCTGTATGTTTGTAAATGTGTTCTGGTGCGACCATTTTTTTCCTTTTTTAAAATTTTATTTCCGTAGTTTTTGAGGAACAGGTGGTTTTTGGTTACATGGATAAATTATTTAGTGGTGAGTTCTGAGATGTTGGTGCACTCATCACCTGAGCAGTGTACACTGTAGCCAATATGTAGTCTTTTATCCCTCACCCCCTCCTACCATCCCCCCAATTCTCCAAACTCCATTCTGTCACTCTTATGCCTTTACTTCTTCACAGCTTAGCTTCTACTCATAAGTTCCTGAGTTATTTCACTTAGAATAATGGCTTCCACTCCATCCAAGTTGCTGGTGCAGCTATTTATTTTTATTTTTAAATTTATTTAATTTTACTTTAAGTTCTGGGATACCTGTGCAGAACATGCAGGTTTGTTACATAGGTATGCATATGCCATGGTGGTTTGCTGCACCTATCAACCCGTCATCTAGGTTTTAAACCTTGCATGCATTAGGTATTTGTCCTAATCCTCTCCCTCCCCTTGCCCCCCACCCCACGACAGGCCCCACTGTGTGATGCTCCTCTCCCTGTATCCATGTGTTCTCACTGTTCAACTCCCACTTATGAGTGAGAACATGCCATGTCTGGTTTTCTGTTCCTGTGTTAGTTTGCTGGGAATGATAGTTTCCAGCTTCATCCATGTCCTTGCAAAAGACATGAACTCATTCTTTTTTATGGCTGTATAGTATTCCATGGTGTATACGTGCCACATTTTCTTTATCCAGTCTGTCATTGATGGGCATTTGGGTTGGTCCCAAGTCTTTGCTACTATAAATAGTGGATGCAGCCATTTTTGACAAGGCCATTGGAACATTCTGACATGGCCTTTAAAAACTATTTCTTATTATGATAAAAGTGCACAATAGAAGCTTCACCCCATCCCACATGCATCCCCAAGCTTCACCTCATCCCCAGCACTTAGCCCATCCCCAAGCCTCAGGACTGGCTGTTTTCACACAGCCAAAATGTCCTTTGCCTCCTGATGCCCTGCTATGGTTGGGTCTGAGTTTCCCAAGAGACATGTGTGTTTGGATGTCCAGAGGCAGCTGGATGAATGAGACTGGGCCTCAGGAAACAGAAGAGGAATTGGAACCCTTGTGTGAGTTGGTGCAAATGTAAAACAGTGCAGCCTTTTTGGGAAACGGTGTGGCAGTTCCTCAAGCACTTAAACACAGAATTACCGTAGGACCCAGCAAGTCACTCCTAGATATACACGCAAAAGGACTGAAAACAGAAACTGAAACAAATACTTGTACACGAATGTTCTTAGTAGCGCTGTTCTCAGCAGTCAAAAGGTGGAGAGAACCCAAATGTCCATCAGTGGATGAATGGATAAATGAAATATGGTCTATCCACACAGCGAACTGTTACCCAATCAGAAAAGTGAATGAAGTTCTGATACGTGCTGCAATATGGATGAATCTTGGAAGCATTATAAGTGAAATAAGCCACACACCAAAGGAAAAATATGATATGATTCCACTTTTTTGAAATGCTGAGAATAGGCAAATCCACAGAGACAGGAAGTAGGTTAGAGGTTACCAGGGGTACCAGAGGTTGCTGGGTGAGTGGAGGTTATTGTTGAATAGGTATGGATAGAGCTCTTGTTGAGGGTGATAAAAAGCCTCTGAAAAGCTGGGCACAGTGGCTCACACCTGTAATCCCAGCACTTTAGGAGGCTGAGGCAGGCAGATCTTCTGTGGTTGGGAGTTCGAGACCAGCCTGACAAACATGGAGAAACCTCGTCTCTACTAAAAATACAAAAACATTAGCTGGGTGTGGTGGTGCATGCCTGTAGTCCAGCTCTCAGTAGGCGGAGGTTGTAGTGAGCCGAGATCATGCCACTGCACTCCAGCCTGGTGACGGAGCAAGATCCATCTCAAAACAACAACAACAACAACAACAACAACAACAACAACACAACAACAACAACAACAACAAAGGCTCTGGAAATAAGTAGTGGTGATGGTTGCACGACATTGTGAATGTAATTAATGTGACTGAATTGTACACTTAAAACAGTTAAAATGGTAATTTTTATGTGAAGGACATTCTATTACAATATGAAAATAAAAACAAAAGAAGGGTGGAAATACAGATTTTGTAGTCAACAGTGTTGGGATGGTGGTCAAGGCCATGGGAGAGGATGTAATTGTAATCGCCCAGGGAGGGCAGGGAGACTGAGGAGAGAAGGTGGCCTGGGACAGAGCCCCAGGGACCTTCCTAATAAAGAGGTGGGTTGAAGGAGATTGAAAGGGAGTGGCCGGAGCAGTGGCAGGAAAACCAGATGAGTGGTGTCCCAGAAGCCTGGGTGTATTAGTCAGCACTCTTAATTGCAAATGACAGAAATGCAGCTTGAACTAGTTCCAGGCACAGAGGGCAATTCATTGGTTTACAGAAACACGGGAAGGGCAGGGGGACCTTGGGGCCCCAAGGGTACCTGGTATTAGGTCTGGGGTGCATCTGGAGCTGCTCTCCCGCCTACTTCACTTCTGTTCCTCTCTAACTGTTGGCTTTCTTCTCTCCTTGCACTAATGAGCTTTTGCACAAAGTTACTCTTAGCTTGAGCTCCTCCTTTCCAAGTTTTGCCATGACACTCTTCTCTTAGAAACAATTGAAATGATCTGTGGAGGAACGCTGATTGGCCTCACCTAGAGGACACTCTGAGGACAAGGGACCTGGGCATCAGCCTGGCAGGTGCCTTTAGAACCCCAGTTTAGAGGAAGAGAAGTGCTGAGTGGGCAGAACGAGTAAGGACTCAATGGCCTGGGGAAGAGGCTGAAGGAGGAAGACCATCTACCCTGCTAAATGCCTCGTCACACAGACAAGGGCTGGAAAGCATCCACTGGGCTTAGTGACAAACGAATCGTAGGTGAACTTGGCAGAGGCAGGGCAGTTTGAGTGGCATGTGAGGACAGAGACAGATCATAGCTGGTGGGTGAGTGAGTGGGAAGTGAAGAAGTGGAGACAGTAAGTGTAGACATCAGTTTCAGGAAGCACAGTTGTGAAAGCCAGGAGAAAGATAAGGAGGTAGCTGCAGGGAACATGGGGTCAAGGAAGGGTTTTGCTTTGGTTTTTGGATGGGAAAGATCTGAGCATGCTTAAGTGCTGAGAGATCCAGGAGAGCAGTAGGTGTCAGAGATGCAGAAGAAAGCAAAGAGGTTGGGGAGGAAGAGGATCCTATGCGCAGGTCGAGAGTTTAGAGAGTTAACAGTGGGCCCACCCCTTTGTGCTGCAGGAAAAGGAGAGAGGGAGGTGGTGGATGAGAACTGGTCTGTAGGTTTGGTGGCAGTCGAGAAGAGAGCATTCTTCCCAGATAGCTTCTACTTTCTTTAAGAAATAGGATGTAAATAAGATGGAATGTGCTAGAAAGTTTGAGGAGAATGGAGAAATTGAGGAAGCTGCCACCATGTACAACAGCAGAGAGACCAAAGCAGAATTCATTAGGTGGCATCGAGCGCCCAGGTTAGGCTGGAGAGCAAGAATTTGCAGTGGCCTCACTCTATTTGGTTGCGTGGTTTACTCTAGCAGAGTCCAACACAGGATGGAGAGATAGAGAAGCCCTGTTGGATTGATCGGGGCCTGGAGTTCTGCTAAGGAAGGAGGGGCAGAGGGTAGTGGGGATGCTGTGAGATAGCAATTCATTCCAGTCACCATCTCAGCAAACATTCATTACCCTTTTACTGTGTACTGGCCATGGTGCGAGGTCTGAGGATACATTGCCAAACCAGACAGATACTGTTCCTGCCCTCAGAGAGCCTGCAGTCTAGTAGGGAAGGCAGCTCCCACGTGAGCTGAGGGTCATAATAAAGACACTGTGGAGCTCAGGCCTAGGCTGGCTGCAGAAGGAAGGGAATGTAGGGCAGGGAGGCTGGTAGATTGGGAGAAGGACACAGGGTGGGGTCTGGAAGTGCCTATGGGGTCATGAACAGGTGTTGAGGGAGGAGCTAAGTGAGGGGACTGGGGTGGAGGCTGTAGTCAGAGCATAGGAAGGCTTGCCCCCGTCTCACCATTTCCTTCTTCCCTCCTGATACAATAGCCAACCCTCCTTCTCTAGTCCAAGTCTCCAAGTCTGAGCCTCCTTCTGGCTCTGGATCCCATTCCTTCCATCTCTCTTTGGGACCTTGACCCTCCTCTACTGGATTCATCCCATGATTATTTAAACATTCTCAAGCCTCTCCCATCATTAAAAAAATCTTCGCTGGTCCGCTGATTCTCCTGCCAACAAACACCCTCTCATTTCCTATTCTTCTCACAGCCACATTCACCAGCCAGTTGTTCACACCTGTTTCCATGTGCCTGGCCCTCACTGTCCCTTCACTGCCCTGGGACCTGGTTTCTACATCCCATTCTCCTGCACAGGTACCCATGACCATCTTGTGAATGGAACGAACACTTTTCAGTCCTTATTTGATTTGGCCTGTGTCAGCATTTGGCTCTGATGATCACTTTCTCCTAGAAACACTTCTCGTGGCTTCTGCGACACCATCTTCCTCCTCTACGACATCATACTCCCGTGGCTTGGATGATCTCTACTTACCCTGCCTGGAACTATCTTCCCCCATGTTATCTGACCTTTAAGTCTCCATCCTAGGGTATTTTCTCATCTCTCCCCCAGTTTCTATATGGTCTTACCCACTCCCAAGGCTCAAGTCCCCAACTACCATAGAGGCCCAGATATGTCTCCAGATAAAATGTAACCTCCCATATTCCCATTGAGGAGAGCCTCAAAAATGTGTGTGGGCTCACTTGGATATATAAACTCTTAGTGTGGTTGAAATAAAGTGTACTTTATTAACTCAGTTTGTTATACATTTTAAAAATCACAAATTGTATAAAATAATATAGTAAGAAGTATTAGTTTTTCATTCCTCATGATTTATGAAGTAATTTTATTTAAATTTTTAACATTTTTCTCTAACATCTGAGTCCATATCATTAGAGCTTTGGTTGTTATCAACATTTTACAAAAACACAAAAACACAAAAACTTTATTTCTGGCTAAGTTATTTGAGACATAGTGCTTTTTGAATCAGTGTATGATGCTGGAGATTTTATTCTTTGCCATAAAAGTCTGGCTGGTTAATATTAGGTTGCATAAATAAAAAAAATCTTCCAGTAGGTATTTGTCATCTCCATAACATAACCACTTCCTTTATTGTTTTAAAGTAATTTTTTAAAATGGGTTTGCTTACAAAGACAATACTTGCAATTGTAAAGTCCTGCCCTTGGGAATAATGATCCAATATATGTGAAATGCTTTTGCCTTCACTTTTTTTTTTTTTTCTGATTCTGCCAAGCAACCACCATGAATATCCAGAACTTTATTGATTGAGGTTATTTCAGGCTAATGAGTTTTCCCCAAAGAGCGTTTTGTTGTTTCAAAATGCAATAATTGAGAGCATGCCTCCCAAATGCAGGGGACTTTGTAAAGACTTGAATGAAAGACAAAAGCTTCCTTCCTAAAGGGCAATTTTGGAGCAAAATCGTGTCTTATATTCAGGCATTTATGCTGACAACTCCCAAATAGATATCTCCTGACTAGTCCTTTTCCCTCTTACATCAACAGCCTACTAGACGTCTCCTTCTGGGTGCCCATCATCAGTGTCAACCCATTTTAATTGAATGCCTACTATGCGTCAAGCACTATTCTAGGTGCTGGAGGATAGAAGGGTGAAGACAGCAGAGTCTCACTTCTTAAGGAGCTCATCCCAGTGAGGCAATAAAAATAATAAATACGTAAAAAAATTTCATGTACTAGTAAGGGCTACAAAGAAGATAAAATGAGGTCACACAATGGAGAGTGATGGTGTGTGGTGGGTGAGGAGGGTAGGTCAGAAAGGACCTCCTGGAAGAGGGGATGTCTGAGTTGAGATGTGAATGCTGGGGAGACAGACATATCAAGCTGGAGGGGAAGAGCCCTGTCAGCGAGGCAGGTGCAAAGACCCCAAGATGGGAGAAGGCCAGTGTGGGTGGAGCATGGCAAGAGCGGAGAGTGAAGGGAGGTTGGTTTGGAGCAGTAGTCAGTGTCTGACCCTGTAAGACCTTACAGGTGATGGTAGAATTTGGCTTAAATTTATTTTTCTGGCCATGATGGGAAGCCACTTGGAGGATTTTAAGTCAGGGAGTGACTCCACTGATCTGACTGACACGCTAGAAAGATATTTCAGGCTGTTATGTGGAAGAAGAATTTTAGGGGAACAAGAGTGGAGGCAGGGAGACCAGCTGCTGCAGGTGTCTGGGTGTAGAAATAAGGTGTCTTCACCTGGGACTGAAGCACTTGGAAAGACTGGGGTGTTGGATATGGTCACTAAGTGAATGGATTTTGAATATGGCATTTTGGAATGATAGCCAATACAACTTGCTAATGGTGCCAATATGATTATGAGGAAAGAGACTCCAGGTTTTTGAACTGAGCATCTGGATGGATGGGGATGACATTTTTCAAGGTGGGGAAGGCTTGGAGAAAGCTTAAATCTGTTCTCGATTAGGGAAATTAGGAGTTCTGTGTTAGATGACCAATAGGAAGTTGAATACAGGAGTCTGACCCTCATAGGAACAGTTAGGTCTGGACATATCAATGTGGGAGCCATCAGTTTATGGATGGTTTTATAGGTGGTACTGGATCAGGTCACTGAAGGGGAATTGTATAGAGAGGAGGAAAGAAGGTAGAGAACTGGGCTCTGGGGCATCTTGCATTTAGAGCTTAGGAAGAGGAAGGAGAGGCATTGAAGGACATCAAGAAAGACCCATCAGCGAGGTGGGAGTAAAGCCAGGAGAGATGCTGCCTGGAAGCCAAGAGAAGACAATGTTTGAGGAGGGAGCTCTCCATGGCTGAATGATTCTGAGGGAGTTAGGCCAAGTCAAAGAATGGACCACTGGATGTGGCAGCTTGGAGGCCCTTGGGGATATTGACAAGAGCAGTCCTGACTGGAACAAGTTAAAGCGACAAGGAAGTGGAGGCAGCAAGTATAGAAGACTTGTTTTGGCAATGAGGTAGCAGCTGGAGAAGAATGGAGTGTCAAGAGAGAATTAAAAAAAAAGAGAGAGATGAAAGTATTATAGCATATTTGTAGAAAGGGAAATGGCAAGGCAGGAGAGAGAGGCACCAACTGTGGAGCACAGTCTAGAGCAGGTGAGGGGTGAAGGGGTCCATTGTCCAAGTGGAGGGGAGTGTCCCAGGAGCAGGGACGCTTTGTCCATGCTACAGGCGAGGAGGCAAGGCCAATAGCCGCTCATGCTGTGAGTTTGGCAGATGTGGTGGTGGTGGGCTGAGCTGAGCTGGCCCGTTGCTTCTATTCCCAGCACTGTGTGACGCCTATCAGCTTAAACGAAGGATTAGGAGAATGGCGTCTGGAGGTTTGAGGAAAGAGGAGAAGGCATGATAGAGTCATTTTGGAGAGTAGGGATAAAGTTTTAGGAAAATATAGAATTTCTTAGAGGTGCTGAGTGTCCACTTGAACTTTGTGGTCAGAAGTTTAAATAGAGACCAGTCAGTCCAGTTATATTATCCTCCAGGTGCTCAGGAACAGGTGCCATGTGGAGAGTCTGGTTTAACTGGAGTTAGGGTCTTGCCAGGTGAGAACTGGAGAGGCATGGGAAGGTGAGGGAGTGGAGGACATCTGCGAGCTGGTGATTATCTGGGGGTCTGTGGAGTCTAAGCTGAGAAAGGAGGGCAGGGAGAATGGGAAGTGGGGGGGAACATAGTGCTGGGTCAGTGGATGGGGCAGAAGGATTGCTGGAATGGGAACCAGGTTGGGAGATGATGCAGCTCTTGGTGTAGACAGGCCTAGGGTGCGAACACACAGGTGGGTGGGTTGGAAGGGTGGATAAAAAGATTGTTGAAATCAAGGAACTGAGAGGTCAAGGTGTTGAAAATGGAGTCACTACTAATAAATGTAGTAGCAGATGGAAGACACTAGACGAGGGGCTGAGGTCATCCGTGAAGGAGAGGGAAAAACCAGGATATCTTACTTATATCTTAAATTCAACATGTCTGAAACTGAAGTCATCCACACCTCCCCACTCAAGTAAATGGTACCATCATTCATAGCCAGAAACTTGGGTGTCACTTTGATCCCCACACCCAATTAAATCACCACTTGTTTTGGATTCTATCTTGTAAACATTTCTTAAATCCATCTACTTCTTTCCATCCCCAAGGTGCACACCCTAGTTCAGGCCATCTCTCTAGGGATTTGTCGTTGTCCTTAGGATAAAGTTCAAAGTCATTAGCAGAGATTTACAAAGAAAGCACTACAAGGATCCAGCCTCTGTCTACTCCAGCCTGACTCCTACCTGAGCCCCTCATCTGGCCTGAGCGCTCCTGGGTTCTTCCCATCTTTGTCACCAGGCATGCTCTCCCTTTGCATAAGCTGTCCCCTCTGTCTGGAATTCCACCCGTTTGCTTGGCAAAATCCTCCTTCTCTAGATGTCTCAGGGAGCCTTTTTCTGGATGCCTGGATGTTAGATCCCCTTTCCTCTCTCCCCAGCTTCCCCAGTGTGCCATGAGTTAGGTAGCTGTCCTCTTCTCTAGAATGTAAGCTCCATGAGGTCAGAGACCGTGTCTGATTTTTCCCAGATGACTCCTTAACACCTCATATGGAGCTTTCACATAAAAGTGAATAATAAAGAACAAATATTTCCAGGAATGGAAGGCTCTAGAGGTGGAACAGTTCTGGGTGATGACCAGGTCTGGGATGGGGTCCTGCTAGTGGGTAGCTAAATATTGTGGCAAAGGTAGTCATGGGACGGAAAGGACAGGGTGATGCACAGGTGACCCCTGAGGCCTTGGGTCATGAGAGAATAGCAGGAGGAGAAGGCCTTGGGCTATAGGCTCAGTCTCCAATGAATGAGGAGAGATAGGTCGCAATGATGTGGGCAGGACAGAGGGCAGAAGAGGAAGCAAAGAGGGATTTTTTCAAGAAGGTGAAGGTGGACAGGTGTGAGTGGTGGTGAGAGCAGTGTGAGTCTTGACATTGTGGGTGGGATTGAGGATAAGATGGCCTGATGGCTGAAGTGGTCCTTAGTCCCAGGCTCCTCTGAAAGTCCCCACTTGGCTCAGTGGCTCAGGACTCGAGACCTTTGGGAATAGCATCCAAAGAGAGGTCGCCATGGGAGCTGTCAGGTCCTGGAGTGAGCTCACCATAAGCTGGACCCAGCAGCTGTCCCTGGAGGATGAATCTGGAATCTTCGGGGCGTTGGCTATCGTGGGATCCCCTGGCCTGGACTTGGGAGCTACTGTGGTCTGAGCAGTGTGGGGCTCTCTGGCTCTGAACTGGTCAGGACTGCCACCCTGTTCTCTTGGGCTGGTGGTCCAGCTGTGGTCTGGATTGGAAGTGGGAGCTACTCTTGTTTCCTGGAGTAAGGAGTCTAGTAGATGGTATCGGTGCCCTGCCCATGTCCCCTTTACTGGGGGACATCCATTCCCCAAATGCTGTGAATATTGGCTGCTGATGGCTTATGGCTACCCCTGAAGAATTGATTTTGACTGAGCCAGAGCCACCTACCCCTTCCTGCCAACCCTCCTGCCACTGGGGGCGCCTGAAGTAATCACTGACTGAAATGTGGTGAGACTTATGATCTGAAGCCCCCTTATCCCACAGGGATCGGGCCAAGGCTGCATCTCCCTGAATCTACATCCCTGCTCAGCTCAGCCCCTCCCTCCCCCACTCCACTTGCTCCTTCCTTCACATGCACGCAAACCCCTGCCTCTGGCTCTGCTCCCAGGGAGCCTGCCCTAAAGACGGGTGACTTTGATCTTATGCCGTAATCAGGGGTGGGTGTGGAGGCTACCCGTGGACCACAGAGGACACAGCCCCTGACAGACTCAGCAGATCTGTGTGGTCTTGAAGGGCCTCTTCCCCTTTCTAGACTCAAGTTTGCTTACCTAAAGGTGAGACCTTGATGCTGGCTCTAGTTAAAACAACAACAGAAACAAAGCAAAGCAAGCAAACAAATGCTTTGCTGAACTCCACAGGATAGGTGTGGTGGAAGATTCAGATGAACAAGACTTGGTTCCTTCCCCCAAGCAGCTCACAGACTATTTACTCATCCAACAAGCATTTACTGAAGGCAGCAGGGACCTGGATGACTCAGTGACCTGCCCGTGAAGGGCTCACAGACTGATAAGGAGACACTCAGGGGAAGTAACAGTTCTGATTTGGGGAGAGTGGCAGAGGGACAAGTGAGGCTGGCACTTGGAGAGATGGGTAAAGCTGTCCTAGAGTTTTGAAGTAGAGTCACAGAGAAGGTGGGAAGGGCATTCTAGCCAGAGGAAATAGCATGACAAAGGCAAGAAGAATGACACCATGTGACGTGTCTACCTGGGGAATCAGGAGCCCTTTGGTATTACTGGCAGGTAGAAAGGAGGAGGAAGCTAGGATGAGGGGGGCAGGTCAGCGGGGGCCATGCTGAGGGCATGGGGCTGGTGATGGTGGAAGAAGTTTTAAAGCAGGAGGAATGACATGGTCAGTTGCATAGACAGGTAAATCACTCCATCCCTGTAGCGGAGGCAGATGGGGGAGGTCCAGTAGGTAGTTAGGTTGTCGTAAGGAGAGGAAGAGCAGATTCAGGTGGCATTTAGGGACTGGAATCAGTGGGATTTGGTGCCAGTGGGGATGTGGGGTATGAGGGACAAGGATGTCAGGCTTGTCCCTTCCCCTGGCTTGGGCAGTTGGGTGAATAGCTGTGTCCTGCATGAGATGGGGCGGGGCATCTTCGAGGGGGCAAGTCTGTGGGGAGCTGCTGAGGTCAGCTTGGGAGTCCGAGCATGAGATGGCTGGGGGCCTCCCAGGAAATTGTCTAGTGGGCATTTGGTGGGGCTCGGAGGCATGTTAGGGTGGAGGTGTGGTTCTGGGAGTTGCCAAAGTCTGAGTGCTGGTGGGGTGGGGGAGTATGGGATGGGGAAGTTGTATCAGTGAAAAAGAACATGAAATTCCATAGACTCCAGGATCCACGAGGGACCTTTCAGCTCAGACACTCTCAATGGGCCCTGGCCTGTAGGATGTGCCTCTTGGGCTCCTTGACAGACCCCCATTCCTGGCTTGCTCTCAGCCCTGCCCCTCCCACCGTCAGAGGGGACTCACCTATCCAGGACCTGTGCTGGGCAGGGCTAGGGAGGCCCAACCCACGCTCATTCCTGTGATGGGCGCTCACTGAGAACCAGCTCCTGCTGGGCACAGAGTCCCCTGGGGTTCCTCTCCTCCGGCTTTGGCCAGCTGGTTGTAGAACCAAGAGGCCCCTGGAGTACCCTCTGCCTTTAGGCACTCCCCACCACCACCTGGTGGCACACTCTGTGTGTTGGGGGGTGATGGGTGAGCCTGGATCTGAGGTTCTGGTGCTCAGGTGCTCACCGAGTTGTCTTGGCATCCTCTCTGAGGTCCACCTAATCCCCCCACCCCTGTTTTCCTATCTGCCACTCCCCATCTGGTCTGCAAAGTACTGGGAAAATCATATTTATTAAGAGGTTTGACATACACTATTGCCATATACAAAATCCCCACCAACCATCAACCTCCCTCCCCTGAGGCTCAGGACCCAGGGACCAAACTACCCGCCACCTCCCACATTGGCCCCTGGGTGAGCTTCCTGAGCCCCCACAGCCACCCTCCTCACCACCCTGCTGCAGTAAGGATGCCCCTGCCCCTGCCTGTTTTCCTGGGTGGCCTCAGGTGGGGGGGACCTGGTGATCTTATCTGCTGACCTCGCAGATTATGGATACCGACCTGCATCCACTGGGGCCGACCCAGCCTTCATTAGGACAGAGTTCCCATCCTCAGGGTGCCCTCCCTGGGAGAGGACATACGGTGGGCAGGTGTCGGGTAGGCATTCCCGGCGCCGAGACCGCCGGTGCCTGGGGCTGAAGATCTCCGTGCACCTCTTGCCCACCAGGTAGAAGACCTCACTGAGGTTGAGCAGGATGCAGATGGCAGCTGTGGTCACCATGAAGTAGGTGAAGACCTTCTTCTCCGTGGGCCGGGAGATGTAGCAGTCCACAGTGTGGGGGCAAGGCTCCACGGAGCAGGCCACCACGCGGGGCATGTCGTAATCCTTGTAGAGGCGGTGGAAGATATAGAGGAAGCCGGCATCCACAGCGGCCTTGAAGATGAGACTCAGCAAGTACGTCCACCACAGCCCGCCCCGCTTCTTGCTCGGGTTGTTGTACAGGGACGGGGCATTGGGCCCGTGTTTCAGGCGGTGCTTGCGCTCCCGTTCCTCACGGTAGGCCACGTGCATGACCACGAGCAGCGAGGGGCACGTGACCAGGATGAGCTGCAGGGCCCAGAGGCGCACGTGGGACACGGGGAAGAACTCGTCATAACAGACGTTGGGGCAGCCGGGCTGCTTGGTGTTGCAGACAAAGTCCTTCTGCTCATCGTCCCACACCTCTTCCGCTGCCACCACGTACACCAGCACGCGAAAGATGAACACCACAGACAGCCAGATGCGGCTCAGAGCCGTGGAGTACTTGTTCACGCCACTCAGGAGGCCCTGCAGAAATGCCCAGTTCATGCTGGCTGTGTCCCGGGTACTGCACGTGGAAGATCTATACCTGGGTGCTACCCACCCACTCAGGCCTTAGGAGCCTTGAGGCCTGGGGGAACCTGGAGATGGGCACGCTTAATGCTGGTGCGATGGAAAAAATCTTTTCACAATCACCGTGTCATCATGTCCTCACTCCCAATGACTTGGTAGGGTAGGGATTGCCCCTGTCCCCATTTCACAAAGAGTAAGTGAAGGCCCAGAGATACCTGCCCAAGGGTCCACAGATGGAAGTAGCAGAGTCTTGCACTTTGGCCTTTGGGTTCCAAAATCAGGGTCTATTTTATTCTGCAAGGTAATAGATACATGTGAAGACAATCATCCTGCATGGACATGCCAGCCAACCTCTATTACCCCATGTTTCAGCCCATGACTTCTAAAGAGATTGTGGGAAGGTTTGAATTGGATGATCTGCTCTCCCGTCAGCTGTCAGGGCTGGGCCAGGGCAGGAAGGGTGGGAACGTACCCTTATCAGTTGTCAGATCCATCCCATTTTTACTGAATACCAGCAGGAGCCTGGCCCTGTGCTGGGGATGTTCACATCAGCCCCTTGGTAAATCCCAGAACAATCTTCATCCTTACTTCTTGC
This sequence comes from Chlorocebus sabaeus, assembly GCF_047675955.1. NCBI lineage: Eukaryota > Metazoa > Chordata > Mammalia > Primates > Cercopithecidae > Chlorocebus > Chlorocebus sabaeus. Next base: position 102,331,890 of record NC_132923.1, read on the forward strand.
CTCTGGCTCCAGGAAGGTTCTCAGCCCTGGCATTCCCTCCCAAACTAAACAGAGGTGCTTTGGAATCATGGGGACTTGATATCATCCCTGCCAACCCATGTATTGATGCTGGGGTCTGAGGGCTGACTGTCTTGACCACAGTGGGTTCCTCTGGAATTCCAACCATTCCAGCTTTAGGAAGGACCCAGGATGGATTCTGGCATGGTCTGGACTCCCCATTTACTTTCTCTCAGGGCACCCCCTCCTCTGTTCATTTAGTGGCTGTTTGCTAGCCGCATTTCCATTATTTCCTCTCAGGCCCCTGTCCTGTGGACTCTGACCGCCACACCCCCTTGTCTGGAGTCCCCATCAGGCTCCATCTCCAAACCCTCCCCTCCTCCTACCCTCCTCCCTCTCTATCCCCAATCACTGACTCTGCTCTCAGCCTCTTCAGACATCGTGTGCCTGGGACATTTTCCAAGCAAGAGGTATCGCCTGTACCCAAATGGTCTATTCACCTGTCTTATTTTTTTTGCCATACTGTCAGCTGCTAGAGGGCAGGCTCTTCACCTCTGTCTCCCTAGCACCCAGCACTGGCCTGGCCCAGTGGACACACAATAGATGTTTGTTAAACTGAACTGAAACCCATTACTTCCTGATCCCCCCTCTTCCCTAATCTTCTGTCCTCCCTTAGGTCAGCCAGGACATTCCTTCTCCTCCTTGGCACTTCCCTGGGGATCCTTTAGGGACCCTGAGCCTCTGACTGCCTCCCTAAAGCCCAGCCCACAGCCTGAGATCCCTTGGATATCCTCAGCTCAGCTGGTTGCTTTCTTCCGGCCAGCCTGCTGCCCTATTCAGTCCTCACCCTTCTTGGGTCCAGTAGCTCCTCCCTTGTCCTTAGGCTTGTCCGTCTGCCTCAGGACCTCCTGGAGGCAGCTTTTGTTCCTCACTCCCCTGCTGGGTGGGGCTTTCTGGGCCAATGAGCCAAGCGAGAGTGATTGGGTGGGCAGGCAGGAGGGCGGATTTCCCCGGGCACATATTCAGAGCAAACACCTGTGGCTCTTCTCTCCTGGCCCACGCCTCCTCTCTAGCCCGGCTGGGCATGGCTGGGCCTGGCTCCCAGGCAGGCAGGTATGTGGGTGAGACTGCTCTGTGGGGTTCAGGACATCATTATGCTCAGGCCTAGGACAGCACCAGTGGGATTGACCGTGTCCCCTTCCCATTGCCTCCTTGCCCTGCCTCCTTGCCCTCTCTCCTGCCCTTTTCCTGGGAAGCCTGATTCTGAGGTCCTCAGCAGCTGACATCTACGGAAAGGGGCAACCGTAATTTAGTGCAGGAATGCATCCCCTTCTGGTGGTGGGATATTTCTGGGATTGGAGCCTGGGAAGCTCTTGGATTGTGTAGGGGATGGGAAGGGTCAACTATGACTTTTCTAGACCAGGGCACCCACAGCCCTGGTGGAGGCAAGGAATGCAGGTCAGCAGCATGAAATGCCCCAGTTAGCACAGGGCCAGACACAGCATCGCTGTTCTTCCTCTGTGGGTCCTGGGGAAGGCCTCCAGGGAAGCTGGAGTGTGACCCCACATATGCTGGTGGGGGGCCTGGGACCTGTGTTCCGGCTGGGACGATGAAGGTTAATGTGCAGCTAGGGAGGGGCCTTCTGCCTCATTTCCCACAGGCATTATCGAGCACTTCCTAATACCAATGATTAACATTTATGTGTCCTTTTACAGCTGGCTAACCCTGTCCACAGCCATGAGCTCATCAGTCCTCAGCACAACCCCACAGGCTAGGTATTATTAACCAATTTTGGAGAGAAGCTAAAGTTACTTTCCCAGAGTCCTGGTGGAACTTGGATTTGACACAGGCATTCTGAGTTCATGAACTTCCCACTGCAACGTACAGCTCCCTGTGGACTAAGCTCCATTCTCTCTGCAGACAACCCATAGGCCTAAACTTGCCATGGGGGATAAAGGCTAGATGGGAGCTTGAGCAAGTAGCACATCCCCTGGAGTACTGGGGCGCCCCCTTTCTGGAAGAGAGGATGCCTCTCATCAGACTGGACCAAGTGCAGCCCTTTGCGGGGGCAGAGAGATTGACACCATGAACATGTGAGGGTCACAAAGGCCGCACAACCGGAGGGCACCTGGAACCAGCAAACGAGTTGACTTTTATTAAGCCCTGACAGTGGGCCAGACATGATGAAGGTGCCCGCATGTGTGTTCTTCTATGAATGCCCGCCTCCCTCCAACCCTGGGCGGTGGCCCTCACTATTTCCATTCTAGAAAAGGAAACCGAGCTGCAGAGCAGAGGGGGAACTGGCCCAATGCCGTCCAGCTGGGGCAGGTGGCTGGAGCGGAGGACTGGGAATTGGCTCCCAGAGCGTCTGAATCCTCTCTCTTGCCTGCCCCTACCTCACGGCTTAGCTCCCCCACTCTCAGGTTGCACCTATGCAAGAGGCTTAGAGCCTCCCCATCCAGGCCCAACCTGCCAGCCCAGTCCAGGCAGCCCCTCACAAGATGGTTTTCTTCACATGGTCTCGGGGGCGGTCTGGTAAGAGAGGAGGATGACTGTCTGAGCCCAGAAAGATGAGGTCACCCGAAAGGAGGTCATCTTGTTTGCAGGAAGAGGTGGTGCCATGTGGGTGATGACCTGTGTACATGGCTTGGGCTTTCCTTGCTGCCAGGCACTCGTGGCACCTCTTGCTCACCAGGTAGATGAGCTCCACGAGGTTGAGCAGGATGCAGATGGCAGCTGTGGCCACCATGAAGAGGGTGAAAATGTTCTTCTCTGACGGTTTGGAGATGAAGCAGTCCACTATATTGGGACATGGATCTGCGTGGCACTGGACCACAGGAGGGAGGATATATTTGGGGTAGAGTGAGTGGAACACATAGAGAAAGGCGATGTCCACGCTGGCCTTGAACACTAGGCTGCAGACGTATGTCCACCAGAGCCCACCCCGCTTCTTGCCGGGGTTCAGGTAGAGGCGCCCACTGTTCTCCCCATGGGCTTCTCGGTGCCTCTTCTCCTGAACCTCCCGGTAGGCCACGTGCATGACCACGAGCAGGGAGGGGCACGTGACCAGGATAAGCTGCAGGGCCCAGAGGCGCACATGGGACACAGGGAAGAACTCATCGAAGCAGACGTTGGAGCAGCCAGGCTGGAGAGTGTTGCAGTCGAAGTCCTTGTGGTCGTCACTCCACACACGCTCGGCCGTCACCAGGTACACCAGCACGCGGAAGATGAAGACCAGAGACAGCCAGATGCGCCCAAAGGCTGTGGAGTACTTGTTGACCCCACTCAGGAGTCCCTCAAAGATACTCCAGTTCATGGTGGACCCACGCGTCAGCTGCTACTGCACGGAAACGAGAACAACAATTTCCTACATTTATCACAGACTCGCTCTGAGCACTTTGTAGAAATATGTCATTGCATTTCATCCTCACCACCACTAGAGGAGCTGGGTTCTATTACTGTCCCCATTTTATAGAGGGAGGAAGCTGAGGTTTAGAGGCATTATACAAGGTTACACAACTATTAGGTGCAGAGCTGGGATTTGAGCATAGGTAATTAAGTCCAGAACCCAACTCTTACCAATAAAAGTGGATGAGGGCAGGTCCAGGGAGCCACTCATTCCTCCCAGGGCCTGAGGCTCTGGTCTTGGGGTTCTGCAGAGTGAAGACTTATGGGGTTGGGACATTCTGCTTGCTTCTTCTGGAGTTGGGACATTCTGCCTGCTCCTTCTGTTTCAACCCTGGCCCTCCTCAGGGGGCTGAGCCTTGAGATGGTTCTCTCCTTTCTGAGCACTGCTACCTCTTCTCAGACAGTCCCTTCCCCAGGGGAACCTGCTCTTTGTTCTTTTCTTGGCTCAGAGATGGGACTGGAAAGGAGGCTGGAACCTTGTCCCCAAGCCCCCATCTGCTCTAACACTCTGTAATTAGCCAGGCAGAGTCCTGCTCAGTGCCACTCATCCGAAGCATGCCAATGCAATCCAGCTGAAAGCTAAACCAGGCGGCAATAAATTCTCCTCATGCAGTAGGCTTCCTAGAGTAGCCTGGTATTCCAGTGTTTCCCAAACAGTGTTCCCTGGAACCCTGTCCCGTAGGTTGGCAATAGGAGAAGTGAGAGAAGAGGATTCTGTGTCAAGAAAAGTTGGCAAACGTTGGGTTTAGTAAAGTTAAATAGGGTTCTTTTGCTCAACTGTGCTAAGAAGCTCACTAATAAATTCACCAAAAGAGGTATGAAATATGTGGCATTGCCCAAACTCCTTTGCCCACAGAGGCCCTTTTCCTCCTTTTATCATCTTGTGGAACAGCCTTGTCAAGACATCAAGTGAGAAATGCTGCTCCTGTCAGTTCTGCTGGTGAATTTGGCCTGAGGGACTCACAGAATCAGATTCACCTCCAGGTAAGGACCGTGACTGCAGAGTAAGGGGTCCCCACGTCCTCAGCTGCGAGTCCTCTGCCTGACTCCTGGGGATGGGGGTGTGTCCACTGGGACCCATGCACTGTGGTTTCGACCAGCGGTGCACCCTGGGGCCCCAAGGAACCTGCCTGCCTAGCCACTAAAGGGCTCAGGACGGTCTTCCCGTGCTGGTCCAGGCTGAAGCCCACCAGGCTGTCCCGAGCCTCCACAGAGACAAAGCAGAGCAGTGATAATAGCCAATATCCATCGCCGTGCCGGGCACCGCTCTAAGTTCTTTGCATGAATCAGTACATTATTCCTTCACAGCAACCTTAGGAAAGGGCATATTTTTTATTCTGAATTTACAGACGAGGAAAGAGGAACACAGAGGGATTAATTAACTTGTTCAATGTAACACAGCTAGTAAGTGGCAGGGCTAGGATTGGAACCCAGGCAGGCTGGCTCTAGAGCCTACCCTTCGGGAACTGCCCAGCCTTAGGCCTCAGACCCTTTCCTCAAGTTTCAGTGAGCTGCCTGTCTGTTTGTGTGCAGATGGATTCTGTCCTCCCCGTTGTGTGTGGATCCTGGATGAGGGTGGCTGGGGGTTGGACGGCGGATGGGTGGGGGTGGGGGTAGGGGGGTGGGGGGCCTCTGATCTGAATCACCAGCTTGCATTCTCAGTCCTGTCTAAGGTAGGCGAGACTCCTGGCAGCTTCTCAGGGAACACCCAGGGAGGCTCCACCTTTAGCCCCCAGGGGCTGTCACCCAGCCCATCCCTACTTGGAGAGGAGTGGGGCAGGGCTTTGCAGGCCCAGGCAGAGCTACCCTGCCTGCTGAGTTTCCGGCCTGGTCCCTTCTTAGCTCCTCTCCCACTCAGTTCCCTGCTCCCACCTTTGCCTGGTTGGGGAGAGCTGAAAGAACCCAGAGCCCCTTATTCCTCCACCACCAGGACACAGGGCGGTGGATATGTCCAGGCCACCTCCCCCGACTCCCCAGCAGAGAAGTGTCCTGCCACGTATGCCAAGGGGCAGGGCACATGCAGACACAGATGCCCTTACCTGAGTGGCTACTCCTCAGGGCTCTCCTGGCTCCCAGCAGCCGGCAATAGGACTCAGCAAGCAGCTGGAATTTCATATCCAGAAGCGGGGAAGGTTTTTGGGGAAGCCCGTTGAAGCCTGTTCCCAGGACAGAGCCTGTCGGGTGTGCCGGCCCAGCCCGGGAGGAGGAGGAGTTGGGGCCTGCACTGCCATTGGCTGGGCCCCAGCCTCCCCAGACTGCTTCTGAGGAGGCTCAGGAAACTGAGGGGTTCACTCTTCCAAGGACACTGAGCCTCGAATCCTGGTATCCTCTCAGGGGAGAGGCACAGGTCCACTCTGACTCCTTATTCATCCTTCCATCTGTGGGCTTGTGTGGGAGAAGCTGAGGCCTGAATCCCAGCTCTGCCACTTTCTCACCGTGTGATGCCTCGCCTTCTCTGTGAAAGCAGGAAAAGAACAACTCCTACCTCACAGGGTGGATGCATGAATTAACCCAGCCGTAGGGGTAAAGTGCTTAGAACAGTGCCTGGCACAAGGGAAGCCCTGTCTGCAATTGCCTGTAATGTGTGTAAACTGCCCAGCACAGGCCTGCCGCATAGTATGTCCTCAAAAAAATATTTCTTCCTCCCCCTTTTCCTTATTCCTAGGCCTTTTCTTTTTGAGATACAGGGAAGGCAGAGGAGAAGGGAGGGAGAGAGAGACATATTCACTAGAGAAAATCTCATTTGGATGCATGTTGTCTTTGGGTTAAAAAGGCCAAACCCATGCCAGGCAGGAACCACAGGAGAGGTGGAGAAGGTGGGCGGGGGTGCCTGGGGAAGGCTTCTCGTTAGTGCACAGACACAGTCTGTTGGCCTAATTAACTTCCAAGGCGCCCTGTATCAGCAGGTCACATAGGGTCAGGATTCAACAAAGTATTCGGCAGCCACAAACACCACATGTCCACAAGCAAACACAATGTGGCTTCACATGTGCATACTCTTACACACAGGCCACAATTATGGGCATAGTGTTGCACACACATGCAGCAGTGGCTTTATTTTATTCACTGCTCTACCCCTTGTGCCCAGAATGGTGCCTGGTGTCTTGTCCAGTTAGGCTTCAATTTGTACTTATTGAATGAATGGTGTGTGAAATGCATACACCCTACAGAGAGTCACACATTTCTATACTCCTTCAGGCTTTTTCCAGAAAGCTGTTGCCAAGTACAGGAGAGAGGAGGCATATAAAGAGATCAGTTACAACATTGGGAGAAGTCCTAGAAAAGACATAGATAGAGAAGGTAGTTTTAAGTTCTGCCAGAGGGAGACCCAGGGAAGGTAACATTTAAGCTGGGTCTTGAAGGATGTATAGGAGTTCACCAAGAAGAGATGCTGAGTGAGGAGGAGCCTTTGAGGCAGTGGGCACATAATGTGCAGAGGACCTTTGTGAAAGATAATGGCAGAGCATTAGAGAATGGGCTGGGTAGTGGTGGGGGCACCACATGGCCAGGTGCCTGGAAGGTCAGCAAAGACCTTCCAGACCATGAAGGACCTGGAATGTCATGCTAAGGAGTCTGAATTTATCTTGGGTGCAGAGGGAGGCATGAGGGAATTCTTTTCTTTTTTCTATTTTTACATTTGTGCTGAGGCAGGAGTGAGTTCTAAAAAAGGAAGAGACATGGTCAGATTGGTACCTCTGATTCTCATTATTCAAGGTAGTTATATTCTATAAGTCACCACAAACACCAAGTTAGTGCATATTTGAAGCATTCTTCCTAGAGGACATAGGAGGTTAGGTTCCTGCAAGCTTCTGTTTGCAATGTGGTTATCAACCGATCAATACAGAAGTCTGTTTTATGTGTGTTTCTGAAGACACCTTGTTTAATATATATTGTTGACTCATTAATATTGGACTTATAGCCAACACCACTATAACTCGACTGAATGAAGCTTGTCTGACACACATATTTTTTCCATAAGGCCCACCATAGTCTTCGTGTGCTTAGAAACACTAGATGGCGGCAGGGCGCGGTGGCTCAAGCCTGTAATCCCAGCACTTTGGGAGGCCGAGACGGGCAGATCACGAGGTCAGGAGATCGAGACCATCCTGGCCAACACGGTGAAACCCCGTCTCTACTAAAAAATACAAAAAACTAGCGGGGCGAGGTGGCGGGTGCCTGTAGTCCCAGCTACTCAGGAGGCTGAGACAGGAGAATGGCGTGAACCCGGGAGGCGGAGCTTGCAGTGAACTGAGATCCGGCCACTGCACTCCAGCCTGGGTCACAGAACGAGACTCCGTCTCAAAAAAAAAAAAAAAAAAAAAAAAAAAAGAAACACTAGATGGCACTTCAGCACTATACTCAGGCCATTTCAAACAGCAAAAGCCCAGCAAAAAGCAAGAAATGAGACAAACATGGCACTAAGTAGACCTCCAGTAGAACATATGTTTATAGTATTAGAGCTGAAAGGGGAAAGCAGAATGTCACCTTATTCAGTCACAGCTGGGAACATGTGCATTGGGAGACTCAAATTCTTGCCACTCTATTTATATTATAAATGGCCACGAAAGTGTCTCAAGTGTAAATTTTGGGTTAGAAATAAATTGTGGTGAGCTAGAGAAAGCACAATACGGAATCTGTGAATAATGAAGATCAACTGTGTGTTTAGAAAGCTCCCTGTTTGAGAAAAGAGGCTGGAGGGGCTTGTGAGACCAGTATGAAAGTTACTGCAATGATTTAGACAAGAGATAAGCAAGAGGGTTGGATTTGGGAAATAGTTGGTAAATACAGCTGGCAGCTTTGGGGACTGACTGGATGTAGGGTGTGAGGCAGGATGCTGACCTAGGATGGTTCACAGGTTACTGATTTTGGTGATTTGATAGGTGGTTGGGCCACTGGTAGAAATAACCCTGTGAGGTAGGAGCTCCAATGGCCCCATGTTCCAGATGGGAAAACTGAGGCCCAGAGAGGCTAAGAAACTTGCCTGGGCTTGCACAATCAGTAATCAGGAGAGCTGGGGTTGGAATTCAGGTAGCTGAGCTCCGGAGCCGGTGCTCTTAACACTGTAATGCTTCAACATCTTCATACCCAAGGATTTGGCCACACTGTTGGCTCCCTTATGCTTGATAGACAGAATCATTTACTCATCGTCAAATATTCATTCAGCACCTACTATGTGCCACGTGTTGTGCCTGATGGTGGAAATAGATCAGTAAGCATGATTCTCATGGTTCAACCTCTGGGCATGGTCCTCTTGAAGATTACAGTCAAGGGAGGAAATAAGACATTAAAAACACACACACACACACCAATAACTCTAAAAACGCAATTGTGATAGACACAAAGGAGAAGCACATTGCCAAGAGAATGTATAATGAAGAACCAGACCTAGTTTCAGGAGGCAGGGAAAGCCTTTCCGAAAGAGTAAGATGTAAATTGAGGCCTGGAGCTTTCTCCTCTGCCAGTAACCCTCTGCCTGCTTCCTAAAATGCCAGCACTCTCCAGAGCTCTGCTGGATTCTCTTCTCTCAGTGCACTCTCCACAGGCTGTGGCTCCTACCACCAGCTTGGGGCTGAGGACTCCAACTATTGCTGCCACCTCGTGGCCCTGGATAGTTCAAGTGGCTCCTATTCGGCACACATAGCACTGAACTCATTAATTCCAAACACATCTGTACGAACCTATACACCACTTTTCCCACTCACTCCCCCTGCTATGCTTGGAATGTGTCCCCCAATGTTCTCACGTACTGAAACTTAACCCCCAGTGCAACAGTGTTGGGAGGTGGGACTTTAAGAAGTAATTAGGTTAGTTAGATGAGCATCATTATCATGGGAGTGGGTTTATTATCATGAGAGTGGGTTTATTATCAACTGACAGGTTTCAGTGGAAGCTTCATGGCTGTTCTTTTACTGAGGGATGGGACTTGGGGGATGCTGGAAATCCAGGAGCGAGCTGGAGGTGGGAGGGGTGGAAGGTGGGCATGACAGAGAAGAGGCAAACCTGGAAAACAGGGAAAGAGTTGTGTGATGGGCAGAATCCACACAGACCTGGGCTCAAACCCCATTTCTACTCCTTAGCTATGTGGCCTTGGTCAACTCATTTCTTCTCTCTGAGACTTAGTTTCCTTTCTTTAGAATGTGGAAGGGGTGGGGGGCGCTGTTGTGAGGAGTGCTTGAGAGGATGTATGTAAACATGGTGATTTACAGTGGGCATGTCCCACACATTCATTTTCTTCCACTCTGTGGGCTGTTGCTTTCTGACCTGTTGGGTGGACATCTGTTTTTCCCCTGGGACGAACAGTCATGCTCTTCCCCTATGATATGCCTCCCTTCCTGGGCCTCTAGACCTACTCCACCAGCTCTGCCCATGCTTCCAAGCTCAGCCCAAGGGGGCTGAAACTGGAATGTGCCCCTTGGTCTCCCCCTATGGTTTCTGAGGCTCTGTGGGAGCTGGGTCACGGAGAGGCTCACCATTCCTGAGACTGGGGCCAATGCTTCTAGGTATCTTCATCCCTCCAGCCCGGCCCACACTAAAGCTGAATCGCTGGTCTCATTCACAGTGTTTTGTTGTCTCTGGGCGGGTTGTCTCAGTTCCATTTGGGGCCTTCCTTTTAGAGTATTGAGGGCTTATGAGCAGTTCTTGAAGCTTTGGCCACTGGCTGCCACATTTCCCCTTGCTAGCCAAGAGTTCCAAGGCCAAGGACCTTCCTGTTGGGCTCTTGCCTGGATGCTCAGAATCTCTGCTGAGTCATGGTCCAGTGTGGGGACCACTTGACTTACTGAAAGTAACCAGACAGCTCTGGATTTTAAATCTGGTTCCATCAAGTGGTCAGTACATGTAGCAGGGGCTATCAGTGTCAGCCCCAGGTCCTCTTGGCATACTCCATTTTGGTGGTTAAGAGGACCTTGTACAGCACAATGATTTACAGAAGCAGGGCCAGGGTCCAATGGCCAGCACCTGCCACTCTGCCTGGGGCTCTCCGGGCTTCTGGGCCTCTGCCTGCAAATGGGGTAGGCTGGAAGTGTTAGTGAACTGATGCCCCACTGGGAAGAGCCCTCAACAAGTGACGATAGAAGTTAGGGTATAAAATATCCAGCCTCCTCAGCCTTTGATTGAGATGACTATGAAGCCATTTTCTGCTGTTTCCCAGCAGTCCCCAGCATGATTAAGCTCCATTGCCCACGGAGGTAACTCACTCAATTAAACACCCTTCATTAGCTTTCTTCCCTTCTCTGACTCACTGCCCATTCCCATGCTGATGTTTCCTGGGATGGCCTCCCAAATAAACAACTTGCATGCAAATCCTGTCTCAGGCTTGGCTTTTGGGAGAGCCCAAACTAAGACATCTCTTGTTTGAACAGAGAAGCAATCTCATTTCCTAGGGAATTCGCCTATCCTCACTCTAACCAGCCGCATCTTCGCTCATTGAGTGTTGATTGGCTCAGGGCTGGGACTGGCCCCCAACTGAGCTAATCAGTCATACAGATCTTGCTCAGTTGATTGGTCCAATGTGACAACTTAACCCGTGCTGATCTACCAAGGGGTCTTCCCTGGGACTTTTGAACATGGGATAGGGAGAGTGTCCATCTGATGACAGACATAGTGAGAAGTGAGGCTCCAGAATTGTCAGCAGCCTGCTGTTTGAAAAAACTGCTTTGCTGAGTGAGACAATGAATCTGATGCAGAAAGGGAAACAGAAACAAAAGATGAGCAAGTGAGTACTTGGAAGGCTCTGGAGTCCCCAGCTTGATCTATCTTGGGAGCCTAGCCATAATGTTTTCTTTCCTGCATGCACATAAACCACTGCATTTTCCTTTTGTTTCAGCCTGTTTAATTTAGGCATCTGCTATTTGCAGCCAAACATACTCTCTGTAACCTTGGATTTGCCATTTAATAGTGCCTGGTGCATAGTAGGTGTTTAACAAATATTTGTTGACTGACTTGTACCCTCTGGACCCTGTTTCCCTTACTTGTGTGTTTTGGGGGTGATAAGAAGTAGCTCGTAGGGCTGTTGCATGGATGAAATGAGAAAATGAGAGGGAGAGGGCTGTCTTGGCCTGTTTCATGCCGCTGCAACAGACTACCACAGACTGGGTGATTTATAAAGAATAGGTATTTATTTTCTCACAGTTCTGTAGGCTGGGAAGTCCAAGACCAAGGTGCTGGCCTCTCGTGAGGATGTGGCCTCTGCTCCCAAGACAGTGCCTCAAACACTGTGTCCTTCAGAGAGGAGGAATGCCATGTCCTCACGTGGCAGAGGCAGAAGGGCCAAAACGGTCAAACTTCCTCTATTAAGCCATTTTATAATGTCATTAATCCATTCATGAGGGTGGAGCCCTCATTACCTAAACACCTCCTCAAGGGCCCCACCCCCCAATACATGGGGGATGAAGTTTCCAACATATGAATTTTGGGAGACACATCCAGACCCTAGCAAGGGCTCTGTCAACTACGAAGTGTCAGAGCCATGCAAAGAGCTTTGTTATATGCCTGTGAGCCAGGGAGGCTGCCAGGGAGGATGCCAGGGAAGGTAGGGCATCTTGGATGAGGTGCTCAGAGCCCTGCCTGGATCTGTGGATGCACAGAGCCAGTGAAAGCTGCATGAAGATGAAGCTAAAGGGAGTGGAATGGGAGGAATGGCTTGGGGAGATTTTTTTTTCTTTTGAGAGAATCAATAAGAAGGGCAGAGAAAGGAATTAATGTTTATTGACTCTCTGTTATGTAGCATTCACTGGGCTCAACTCCTCGCATACATCAGAGAGTGCAAACTGGTGACCTGGAGGCAAATGTTTTGTTTGGCCTTCACGGTGCTAAATAAACATTTCAATTAATTACCAACATATCAAAATCTGGAGGTTCCATGTAAAAACATATTTGGGGGGAAGGTCTTGAAAAATCAGAAGATCTGGCAGCACAGGGTCTGTATTCCCTGTAGCATCGAGAGCTGGAGCTGACAAGCGCTGCCCCCACCTTGTTGTCGTTAAGATGGTAATCCTGGACACTGTCAACTTATCTTCCTAATAGCCCTGCAAAGCCCACTTAGTTCCATTTTACAGATGATAAAACTGAGAGTCAGAGATAAAGTGATTTGCTCCAGACCACGCAGTTAGGGATTGATGGAGCTGGGGTTGTGGCTCAGTTCTTACTGACCCCAGAGTCTATTCTCCTACCACGGTACGGAGACTGTCTGGCTATCTGTGGGAGAAGAGTGAGGAGGGAGAGAGGTTTGGTATCAGTGATGAGGAAGGGTTAGGGTGCCACAGGTAGAGGCAGGAGAACTTGAGGGTGGGGAGATGATGATGTCAGACCAGGCCATTGCCAGTTCGAAGGGACCACAGGATGTCCAGGTGAAGGGATCCACTCCTAGGTCACTTTTAGCACCTGGAGCCTGGGCCTGGTGGTTTGAGAAATAGAGGATTGTGGCTGGAGATATTTTGGGGACCTGGTGGCTGATTAGCCAAGGGGAATGAGGCAAAGGGAGGAGACGGAAATGCTGTTCAGGTGTCTTGCTTGACAGCCTCGGTGGCTGGCCCTTGAGGGGATCAGGGTTGAGGGGGGCAAGAAAGGGGAGGAGAGAGAGGTTGGGGGAAGCAGGTCTGGTAGGGGAAGATGGTGCATCCAGTTTGGAGGTGTTGAGTTGGAGGGAGATGTCCGGGGACAGTTGGCTGAACAAGTCTGGAGCGCGAGAGGATGCTCCTAGCTGGAGCTAACGATCCAGAGAGTAAGCTGTGGTGCCCAGTACAGACAAAAGGAGCCAGGCCTGGGTGTCCAGACCAACTGTGGCCTTAGTGCTTGGTGGAAGTTGGAGGGATGCCCCCCCATTCACTCTCTCTGACCTTCCACACGGTAATGAGGATCCCGCCCTCCTCACCCAGCGGGCCCCTCTGTAATCGGCTTCCCTGGGGATGTTTGAGCGAAATGGAATAGCGAGGCAGGCAGGGAAGAAGGGAGGGAGAACTGGTTATCGCTTCCCCTCAGCTCCAAGTGGATAATTACACAGCTCTCTGAGCCCCAGGACTGGGCCAGGCGGCAATCCATACAGACAGCCTCTCAAAATTAATGGGACTCCAAGGGGTTTGGGGTGGGGGAGCACCAAGGCTGAAAGAGGCTGAGGAGAGAGAAAATAGACTTGGGAAGACTGTGTCTGACAGAAAGAGCCCAAGATGCTGGGTCTAAAGCAGAGATGGAGGGAAAGAGCAGGGAAGTTGAAGCTCAGAGAGGTTAAGTCACCTGCTTGGAGTCACACAGCAACAAAGCTGGGATTTGGCCTCTGTTTGTCTGTGTCCAGAGTGCATGCTCTTCACCCATTCCATGGTGGACCTTCTCCCTCACTGAGAAGGTCCCTGGAAACAGGCCTTGAGCACACAAACCCTGCATCAGAGCTGCTTCCGGTCTGAGTGAAGGTGGGGACCTAGGGAACAGCAGTGACTTTTGTAGATGTGAGGGAGGAAAAGGGAGCAGGTGTGACGGATCCTTCCAGTCAGCTCGCACGGGGCCCCTCCCTCCCCTGTTGGAACTGAGGGCACCTCTGCATCCCGCCCCTCCGCACCCCCAGCAGTATGCCTCCCTAGCATGCTTCTGGATTCATCTGGAGTTTGGTTTATAGTTGTTGTGCCAATGGTAATCTCTTAGTTCTATAAATGTACCACGGCTATGGGAGATGTTATCAGTAGAAGGTATACAGGAGCTATTTGTACTATCTTTGTAGTTTTTAGATTCTTCCAAAATAAAAAGTTTATTATAAAAACCCCACAACCAACAGCAGATTCCAGCTGTTGGTTGGGGGCAGGGAAGGGGGTTAATGAGGGGAGAGGTCAGGGCCCCAGAGGGGAACTGGGGTGCAGAATATTGATGCAGGCCCCCATGGCAGTGTTCTCATATGAGGACCCTGTGGCACTCGAGTTAAGCCAGTCGGGTCAGTATCATTCACCTAGGTCCCCATTGGCCATGTCACCAGGGCCTCAACCTGAGTCTACACTGTGTGCACTCAAGATTCAGTCCACTAGGAGGGGTGAGGATGCGTGGGTAGGGGGTGGTAGGGGGAGGGGAAGCACTGAAAATATCTACAACTTACTTCACATCTGTTACATGCTGTAAGTCTCCTAAGCTGCTTCATATACAGCATCAATTTGAATTCTCACAAAATCCCATTTCCTGGAGGAGTCTGAAGCACAGAGAGGTTAAGTAACTTGCCTAAGGTCACACAGTATGTTCTGACCAGAACTCTTCTGATAGCCAGGATGGGAGACCTTTTAAAGCTTGCCCCATGAAAGGGACACACTGTAGGTGTGGCAGGACTTCCACATCTCCCAGGGCAGGAGCCACTGGACCAGCAGGTTTCTGGTGGCCTGCAGCTTGGGAGCCAGCAGGACTGAGATGGGCTCTGGCCTCTCTCTCGGGAGCTTCTTGGGCATCTCGGCTTGGCTTTTCTCTGCATGGTTGCTCTCTCCTCTCTTACACCTGGTCCCCAAGGCTATTCTGCCCGCTCTACTCCACAGTGGAGCTCAGCTTCTCCTCCTGGCCCCTGCGCCCACTGCTCCCAGTCTAGCTGAAGGAGTGAGTGACTGGCCCAGCTCCTCCTCCTGAGGACTGGCCGCCCTTGGGTCCAGGTGTCTGTGACCTGGACGGGCAAGACAAGCAGGACAGTGTGGTTCAGTGCCATGAGCCCCGGCTCTGCAGGTGGATTGCTTAGATTTGAATCCCACTTTCTCCCTGTGTGACCCTGGGCAAGTGACTTCACCTTTCTGTGCTCTCGGCTCATCCTCAGAGGTAGCAGTGCTATCTTCTCCATGGGAAGACTGAATACATGATGCTGTATGAATGAATGCATGCAGAGCCCTGGCCCAGAGGACGCACTCTGCTACCACCGCTTATTGCCATTATTATTACTGCCATCATAGATCACGGTGTGTCTACTTGGCATGGGCAGTGAGTAGGGCAGCGAGTGATGGACACCCCTCCTACACCCAGCCAGCCCAGGGACTGCTCACCCTCATGCTCCTAACCTGTCTGTGAATCTGGGTGAAAGACTTCCTAAGGAAGGGGAGAGTTCAGGCTTCAAGGTGTGTGTGTGTGTGCATGTGTCTGTGTGTGCACGCGCACGTGGAGAAGTAATGCCCCCTCTCCCAATCCCCACTGCCGTTCCTGAGCCCCTAGGCTATGGCCTTGCTGTGTCTCTTATGCCCTGACAGTGGTGAGGGAGGGCTCTTCCCTACCTCAGCAGAGCACAGGTAGATGTGTGTGTAAATGATAGGCTTTTAGGGGGAAAGTAAGGACTTTGCCTCACAATCAGGAATCTTCCAGGATTACAGAAGACTGACTGCATCTGGGTAAATGAGCAAGTGGGTGCTGGGAAAGGAAGGCAGATCTTGTGGGCAGAGCTGCAAAGCCTGAGCTCCTCCCATCCTGGTCTGTGGAACACCTACTTCTCCCACCTCAGCGTCCTGCCTAGAAGCCTCTCTGCACCCCCAACCCCCGCCCCCGGCCTCCAGCTGCTGGGCACATTGGTGCAGATCGCAGGCACAAGAAACCTGAGGGCTCTGCTGCTAGGATGGCTCAGGCCTTCAGGTGTGGGGCCCAGGCAAGGCGTGGGATGGGGAAGAAAGGCCAAGAGGAGGCTGAATTATCCTAGCAAACAATAAGACATTGCACATGTGCGCACCGACAAAGCACCTAGAAACGTCTCTAGCTCACGGTGAGCGCTACCCAGGTGCTCTTGACGCAAATGGAGATAGAAGAGAATGAAGAGATCTGTGTCAGGAGCTGTCGGAGTCCGCTGACAACCAGAACACAACCTCCTCGGGACCCCACACCTGCTGGAGACAGGGGACACCAGCACGGGGTTCGGCGCTTACTTTGTGCCAGATAAGGTTCATTTAATCCCAACAGCCACACAATGAGATGTGACGATCATCGGCCCATCTTCCAGGCGAGAAGATGAAGGCTGAAAGAGGTTAAACAACTCTTTTTCTGTTCATTTTGAGCACGCCAAGATGATGTCTTTGCACCTGCTCTTCCCTGTCTGCAGTGCTCATGCTCTGCCCTAAAATATTCACAAAGCCAGTGTACGAAGCTGTAACAAATCGCCCCCAAATTTAATAGCTTGCGATCACAAGTATTTATTATCTCCAGGTTTCTGTGGGTCAGGAATCTGGAGCAGCTTCAGGAGCACATGATGATGTTTATGGGATCTGGGCACTTTTGCCTTTTTTGGCCTCTTCCCTTTTCAAAGAATATTTGAAAAATTACATTTCATGATTGTGTTGGTATAAAGGTAAATAGATTAATGTTAGAAATTAAAAACATATGCTTTGACCTAAAAGTTCCTTCTTTCTCTGATTTTAAAGGAGGTGTAAAACATTTTCACTAATCCTAAATGTCTTGTGGGTGCAAGGCACGGTGCCTCCTGTGTTTAGTGGACAAATTGGCCCTGAGTGGCTTAGCCAGGTAGTTCTGGCTCAGGGTCACTCGTGGCTGCAGTCACCTGAAGGCTTGACTGAGGCTGGAGGGTCCATTTCTATGATGGTGCACTCATGGTCACTGGCAGGAGGTCTCTGTTCCCCGCTGTGGGCCTTGCAATGGGTTGACTTGAGTGACCTCATTGACAGCTGCTTCCCCTAGAGTGAGAGAGGGGAAAGTAGGGTGGACTCCTTTCGTGCCATATCTTGGAAGTTGTCCATGGTCAAATTTCATTACTTCTGCCACATTCTTCTTGTGAGTCATTAAATACAGCTTGCATGTAAGGGATGTAGGGGAAGGGAAATTAGGCTCCACTTTTTGAAGGCAGTGGACAGACATATTCAAAAACCATCATACTTGACTTCAGACAGGCCAAGACCCTTCCCTAGGTCACCTAATTTTGACCCTTGTTGCCACCCTCCAAGTCCCCTATAACACATCACTCAACTTATCGCTATCAGAGATTACCTTGTTTGTTGATCCGATTGTCTGTCTGCCCCAGCTGGAAGGGAAGCTCCTCCGTGGGAGGTAACCTTATCTGTCTGTTCTCTGCCGTTGTTCTAGGGTCTAGCATAAAGCCCAGCACCCATGAGGCCCTCAGTAAGTATTTGGTGAACGAAGGAATGAGAGAATGAATGAGCATTGGGGGTGGTGGTGGGAGAACCTGCGGTCACTTCAAACTGGTGGTGGAAGGGGCGTGTGTGGAGAGGCCGAAGCGCTCTGCTTGGGGTTTGTTGGCCTGGGATGGTCTCCAAGGCCCAGGGATTGGGAAGGAGGTCTCATAGGGAAGAGCAGGGTAGAGCAGTAAGGGAGTGAGAGGCCTGAAGAGGCTGGATGACCAGAAGGCATGGGATTACCTTGTGAGTGGGGACCCCAGATTATAAGATCTATTGGGGTCTAGTTGCTACAGATGTAGGAACAGGAAAATTACAATGCATTATGGCAGATGCCTAACAGGAGTGTGTTCAGGACCCATTAGGCTGGACGCTGATGCTGACCGGTGATGGAGGACTTTGCTTTTGGCCACACCCTTGACTGTGGACTTTGCTTACTTGTGGAGGTGTTAGGGGATTGCTGAGTCCTGGGGAGACACTTGGCTGCTGGTCATTGCAAGACTGGCTCACCTGCCCGAGCTGCTCCATTCAGCCGCTGGAGGGCAGCAGAGGCCCAGGCTTGGCGGCCGCGCCCGGGCTCCTGCAGCCTCCGCCCTCAGAGCCGTTCTCTGCGGCCAGCTACCAGCAACCAACTCTTGCTCCTGTAGGGGCAGAAGCTGCTGAGTGGGGTGGAGGTCACAAGTTTGGGGTGTTCCAGTCTGTGCTCCTGCTGCTGAATTGTTCCTTCCACTCTCCCCTGAGCCTTCTCCTAGTACCCTTTCCTCCTCTACAAATCTTCCCAGAAGATGAAAGCAGAGAGGTGGGGGTAGGGTGGGCCTGGAAACTGTCGACTTCAGTGAAGGAGTTGGACTTTACCCTAAGAGCCATGGAAAGTTCACCGAAGTACCTGATTTGTGTTTTCAGAAAGGTACCCCTGGCTATCGGGAAGCAGAAAGCCCAGACAAGAAGCTGCTTCAATGGCCCAGGTGGGAGAGGGGTCAGAGAAGAACCAGTGAGACAATGAGGTGGATGGTGGGTACCCCCTGCTGGGACATGGGGAGAGCTGGGCTGAGTGCAGGTGGGCAGTGCTGAACCCCAGAATGAGCACACTATTGCAGTGGTGGCAGAGGGTTCAGGACACAGGGCACCCAGCCCGGAGAGGCCTGGGTTCAAGGCCAGGATTCCCTTCATGGGGGTGACAGCAGGCAGGAGGGGAGCAACCCCCCATCCTAGATGGACTGGCTTGCTAGAAAGTGACTCAGGAACAGGGGCCAGGGACACACAGCTGAGCACAAAGTGAGGTGTTGGACTTGACCATGGTGGAGTCTCTGACCAGAGCTAGGCTCAGAAGGGCAGCTGGCCCTCTAATTCCTAAAGGCTGTTCTCTCATGCCATGTGCTCCAAAGGTGCTGTCACCAGACATCAGGGACAGTGTGAGGAAGCCCTAGAGGATTAGCCTGGTCTTGGCCCTGATCTCGAGTTGACTGAAGTCCTACACTTTTCTACTTGGGACTGAATCTGCAGGCCTCACCAGCCTTTGTGCCTGCTGCCTGCTGGCCTTCACCCCCGCTGGCTCCAGGTCCTCCAGGTCCTCTAGGTTGGTACTGAGCTGGAAGCTGGCTGTGTGATCACAGGTGGCCTTGTGCCCAGAGACTACACTTGGGCTGGCTCTAGCAGAGGGCCTCGCTGCCTCCCAGGGATCGTAAGGGGGACTGCTACTCTAAACTCTTGCTGTAGGTGGTGAAGGACTCATCCCTGAGCCTCCAGGAAGGTTTGACCCAGAGACTGCATACAGTTGGGCTGGGTCTAGCAGAGGGCCTGGCTGCCTCCCAGGGCTCATAAAGGGGACCGCTCCTGTAAACTGTTGCTGTAGATGGAGAAGGACATCCCTGAGCTGCCAGGAAGGTTTGGGCTTGTGCCCCTCTCCCCCTTCCCACCGGCTGTTCCTGGCATCTACCGCTTTCTCTCGCTGCTCTCTTTTACCTGGCCAACTCCTAGTCATCTTTATGTCTCAGTTTAAATGCCACTTCCTTGGAAACAATTTTAGTGCACCCATTATTCTTGCTCAGAGCATCCTTTGCTTTTCCTGCAGTGTATTTATTACAACTTATTATACTTTTATTTTGAGTGAGAGAGTGACAGAGACAGAGAGAGAGAGAGAGAGAGAGTGTGTGTGTGTGTGTGTGTGTTAACATCTTGACCCCCTGAATAGACTGGAAGCTCCCTGGAGACTGGAAGCATGTCTGTTTTACTCATCATTATAGTCCCCAGGCCTGGGATACTGCAGGCACTCTAAAAATATTTGTTGAATGGGTGAAGGAAAGAAAGAATAAATGCATTATGGATGCCCCTGGGGACGCCCTATGTGTTGGGAATTCATAAAGCCACAGAGTAAACCTGGCATCTCACTGGATCATCAATTTTACTTGATGGTAAGGAATTAGAAGTATTCTATTTACTTATTAATCAAATATTTTACATTACAAAAGTAATACATGTTCCTTGTCAAAATTCAATCAATAGGTGTTATTTTTATATTGAAACAAACTCTGACACATTATGGAGTAAAATGAAAAGTTCACTTGACTTTTAAAGAGAAAATAGGAGGCTTCAAAGACATTTTGAGCTTAAGAGGGGCCAGACTGGCCTGTGGTGCAGGCTCCTGCAGGGATGAGGTCACTCCTGTGGGTTAGGGCACCTCCATGGGAGAGGCTGAGAAACTGCTGTTAGGCAATTGCACTGTTGTTGGCATTGTGGCTGCAGAGCCCGGGTGCAGACTGCATTTGGAGAGAAAGCAAACGCCCGCTTTAAATAACGAGAAGTGGACTGGTCAGGCTCCAGGGGCAGGGGCCTGGAGGAGAAGAGTGTTTTTACGGAGGAGCGGGGATGCAGTGAGGTTTTCTAGGGGGTATCAGGAAGGAGACCTTCCTGGTAATGATATAATAAAAATCCTTTGGAAAGAGTAAGAGAGTTTACCCCCAGGGCGAGGGTGCTGTAGCAGGTCAGCCACTTCAGAGGGGCTGGCTGTCCCAGGCCGGGGGCATCAGGGCTGGGGAGTACTGGGGAGGTGGGGAAGTAAGTGGCGGGGGGTGTCATTGGATTGGCTGAAGGGGTAACCCACGGCCATCCAGGGAGACCAGCAGCGAGCGGGCCATGGAGAATGACACTGTTACGTGCAAAATGTATGGCTCGAGGTGGAGTCAAAGATGTGGGCCTGGAGCCTGACAGATCTGGGTTCAAACCCCAGCTCTGCCGTTTTTAGTGATGTGACTTTGGTCAAGTCCTTCCTCTCAGCCTCATTTGCTCCATTGGCACAAGGGGAATCCTGATCACCATCTTGAAGGGGGTTGTGATGGTTCCATTAGGAATTTGTTCTCTGCACGTTCAAATCACCTGGGTAGTGTTTTAAAAAATACTGATGTCTGGGCTTCAGCTCAACTACCTGAAGCAGAATTTCTGGGAGTGCATCCCCAGCCTCTAGGATGCTTTGGCAGAGTCCCAGGTGATTCTGTGTGCAGCCGGGGAGAATCCCTGCCAGAGGTGATCTGAACACAGCCTTGTGATTGTCTCCAGCAGAGGAAGAGGCTCTGGCTGCCCCAGGCTTTGTGGTCAGTCCACAAGCTGCTTTGTGCCTCTCACTGGGCTTTTCTCCTCTGCCTGGCTTGTTTGCTCATTGTCTGGGTCCCAGCTGTCAGGGACAGGGCACAAGCCAAGTGCCCACCGGGATGCAGCTGCTTTCTGTCCAGTGGCCTTGGGAGTGACAGACAGATGCAGACCTACTGGGAGAATGACGCAGGGGTGGACAAGCCAGGCCGAGAGCGAGGAGCACCCCTCCTTCCCCGCAAGGAAGATCCAGAAAGAGATTGACTTGGTGCTAAACTTGAGCTGCACCACAAGCCCCGGGGATTGGGGGAGGGGAGTTAAAATACAGATCGCCAGGTCCTGGATCCCAGGGCATCCGATTTGGTAGGTCTAGGGCGGGACTGGGAATATGCACTTCTGACAGATTCCCAGGTGACACTGCTGGCCCCCTGGACTACACTTTGAGAACCACTGACTCAGAGGCCCACAGAGAAGTCAGCTACACACCAGCTCCGCCCACACATACCCAGAGCGAGAGAGCAGCAGGCCCAGAGGAATGGCCGGCGGTCAAGCAATCCACAGACACACTCTAGTCGGAGGAGGCGCCGAGGAGGCGAGAGACCCAGACACACAGCAGAGCTGGGGAGACAGGGACCCCAGTGTAGACCCAGGGAGGAGACACCTAAGGGACAGAGGCAGTGACATCTTCCTGGCCCCTCACCCCAGCTCAGAGAATGACCTCGGGAAAGAGAGTGGTAGGCTGACCCAACGACAGACAGACAGACCTACTGGAGGACAGAGAGGCGGGTGGAGATTGGCAGTGCCCTGAGCGCCGAGCAGGCGGGGGGAACGACAGATAGATAAACTGACTGGAGGACAGAGAGGCGGGCAGAGATTCGCAGTGCGTGAGCGCTGAGCAGCCGGGGGGAGCTCTAGGGTGTGCTGGTGCCAACGTGTACCCCTCAGTTTTCAGGACATTTGCCAGTGAATTGTAAACCCTTAATTGTTGGAAGTTGGCCCTGGTGGGATTGTTCACCCCGGGTGAACAGCCTGTAAACTCCGTGTGCTGGCGACTTTAGAAGCAATGACTCCTCTTTTCTGGCCTAGGTTTGACCCATGTGGGACTTTCTGCCATTCTACTCAAAGGTCCAGGTCCTGCCACCTCCTCCAGGAAGCCTTTCCGGCTGCTCCACCCATGTGGCAGACGTTTGACTCCTGGGAGTTCTGTGGCGTCAGCTTCTCAAGCCTTCTGTGGATTTTTCAGGGCTTTGGTTCATTATTTCTGGTGTGACTCTGGGTTGCCTCACCCCCTTCCCGGCCCTCAGTGTCCCCAGTGGGGATTGGCTGAAGGATCCCTAGGGCCTCTTCCACTTGAACTAATTTGTGTTTAGTCTCTCTTTCCTACCTTTTTTGATTGTGTTCCCCTGTCCTTGAAATTTTCTTGAGTAAGGCCCATCAATATATGTATATTCATTTATGAAACCTGTACATACATTATGAGACATATATAAAGTATAAATTTAAAAGGATGAGATAAAAATACAAATAGAAGTTACTCTGTGTGTATATATACCCACATATAAATGTAGGTAAATAAATATATATTTATATATTTATTTTCAACAGTGCTTGAGATGTAATATAAATATACAGTAACTATAAATATTCTATTACTGTTATCAAATAATCAAAGAATGGGGTAGCTGTTCATTCATTATCTGATAATAACAGTAATAGAATATTTACTCAGTGCTCTTGTTATGAGCTAGGTACTGTGCTAATTGCTTTACATGAATTGACTCTTTTAAGCTCCTTAACAGCCCTATGAGGTGGGCACCATCATCATCTCTACTTCCCAGGTGGGGAGACTGAGCACAGAGATGGTGGGTAACTTGCCCACGATCACACAGCCAGTAGATAGTGTGACTGGGATTTGAACCCTGGTCCAGCCACCAAGCTCAAGTCACCTGTTAGAGGGCAATTGAGGGAGGTTCTGCCTCTAAGCCCTGGTCCCTCAACCGGCATGCTCCCAGACATGAGGACCACGCTGTCTGTGTCTGTTTTCTTTTTTCTTCTTCTTTTCTTTTCTTTTTTTTGAGACCGAGTCTCACTCTGTCACCCAGGCTGGAGTTGGAGCGCAGTGGTGTGATTTCAGTTCACTGCAACCTCCGCCTCTGGGGTTCAAGCAATTCTCCCACCTCAGCCTCCCGAGCAACTGGGATTACAGATGCTCACCACCACGCCCGGGTAATTTTTGTATTTTTAGTAGAGACAGGGTTTCACCATGTTGGCCAGGCTGGTCTCAAACTCCTGACCTCCAGTGATTCACCTACCTCGGCCTCCCAAAGTGCTGGGATTGCAGGTGTGAGTCACCGCGCCCGGCCCATGCTGCCTGTTTTCATTAGAACCACTGCTAAATAGTCTCTGAGAACTTCTTGGACCTCCGGTGTCCTGTCCAGGAGCTGTACCTGCATTATCTCATTGACTCCTTCCTCAAACCCCACCAGGGCAGCATTGCTATCTTTACAAAGCCTGAGCCCAGGAGGCAGTGCCCTTCCCAGGGACCTGGCTGGGCACTCTCCTGCCACCCTGGTTGAGCAGGAGGGTGAGATTTCCCTATAAACATTAGGAGAACATTAGGAGATACATCAAGCTGCCCTAGAAACTAGGCTCTAGTTAACTGCTTGAAAAGTAATTATAAACTCCAGAATATCTTTCAGCCGAGCAGGTGGCTGGAAAATTAGAAATCTATTTCTGAGACACCTTCTGCTTTCCAGAAAGGCTGAGGTTGTGTTTCAGTCAGGTCAAGTGCTGGTGGCCTCTGTGGAGTGTGTGTTTGTGTGTGTTTGTGTGTGTGTGTGTGTGTGCATGCGTGTGCGTGCGTGCAGGGTGCAGCACTGAGGGGCCAAGGAGAGAGGAGACGCCAGTCTGGGGGTGTAGCTGTCATGCCTGCCCTTCCCTGGCACTCCGTGCAGTGTGGAGGCGGCAGGCGCCTCCTCTCTGGTGTCACCCCTTGAGAGCTGGGTTGCTAGGACACCAGAGCCGAGGAGATGCCAGTTGATTTGCCAAACAATTTTTCTTCCAATTAGGAATAATTAGACAAAGGGAGAAAGTGTGTGCTTTGATGGTGGCAGGAGAGGCTTGGAGCTTGGGGACCCCGAGGAGATGTTAGGGTTTCGTGGCTGAAGATGGCTAGGAGTGTTGCCCCACCCCTGGGAAGGAGCCTCTTTCTGGACCCATGGCACCCACCTTGGGGGAGAGAGGAGCAGATCTCACATTTATTAAGTGTCTACTACATGTGTGCAGCCCTCTTTCATGCTCACGACAAGCCAGGAAGAGGGACTAGGATCTCGTATGGTCTCTTCACTGCTTGCAGCCATGCTAGGCTCCCTCAGTTCCCAAACTTCTTGAGGGTTCTTGCACACGCTCTTCTGTCTGTCCAGAGTGCTTGCTCTCCTTTACGTAGCCGGCTCCTTCTCGCCCTCCAGGTGACCACTCTCATTATCCGCAATAGGCCCTCACGCCGGCTTTCCCCCCACAGCCCCTGGCTGCCTCCCTGCGTGGTCCTCATTATGGCTTGCAGTTATTTTATTTGTTTGATCACTTGTTTTCTCATCTGTCTTCCTAGCTAGAACATCACATTCGTGAAGACAGTGTGTGGCACATGGAAAGCTATCAGTAAATATTCGTGGAATGAATAAAAGGAAGTGGAGGCTTAGTGAATCTGAAGTTCTTCCCTACAGTCTGCAGCTCAGTAAGGGGTAGAGGGGTAGACCCAGGCCTTCACCTTGTGTCCCCCTCGCACCCAAGCTGGTGCTCTTCCCATGGCATCACGCTGCCTGCAACCAGGGGCGGCCTCTGTCTGTCCCCCTCTTTCCAAAGAGGTTTGCATCAAGGGAAGGCTGCTGGGCCTCCTTGGATATACAGACTCCAAATGCTGGCAATGGAGCAGTGCAGGGTAGTGATCCCTGGAGTCTACCTGTCTGGGTTCAAATTCCAGATCTGGGCTGGGTGCGGTGGTTCGCACCTGTAATCCCAGCACTTTGGGAGGCTGAGGTGGGCGGATCATGAGGTCAGGATATCGAGACCATCCTGGCCAACATGGCGAAACCCCATCTCTGCTAAAAATACAAAAATTTGCTGGGTGTGGTGGTGCGTGCCTGTAATCCCAGCTATTCAGGAAGCTGAGGCAGGAGAATCGCTCGAACCCGGGAGGCGGAGGTTGCAGTGAGCTGAGATCATGCCAACACACTCCAGCCTGGGAGACAGAGTGAGGCTCCATCTCATGAAACAAAACAAAACAAAACAAAACAACCCCAAAATTGCAGCTCTGCCTGGCTGGGCCTCAGTGCTCCTGGCTATGGTGTGGAATGACAACAGAACCCATTTCTCAAGGGTCTTGTGAGGATATAATGAGACAATGCACATGGAATGTTTAGAGTGGTGCCTGGCACATAGGAAGTGCCTCCTATGATATAAGTTATGGGAAAAACTGGGGTGACAGACAGCTTTCATCCTTCCCGCTTGTGTCAGTGACACATAGTGGGCCAGATGATGTGGCCCTTTAGGTGCCTGGCATAAATTATTCATCTTGGCATCTGAGGCCCCAAATTCTTAAGAGCTCCACTATTAGGAAGCTGAGAGAAGCTAGCCAATGTGAGAGAGCCCAGTACAGTGTCTGGCACATAGTAGGTGTTCAGTAAAAGGGCTGTTGAACTACTCTCGAAATAGCCAGGCTGAAAGTCCAACTGACTGTCAAAACTCTCCACCTGAGTATGCCTTTGGTCCCTCAAATGCAAGAATAAAAATAGCTACTGAATTATAAGGCCCCTGTGCCTGGCTTTTTCATGTACTTTTAACTATTTGAAATTATCCTATTTAACTCATTTATTACCTGTCTTTTCCCACTAGAATGAAAGCTCCAGGAAAGAGGGATTTGTCTCCTTTTTCATTGCTCTTTTCTCCATGCCCAGGGCAGTGCCTGGCTCATAGCAGACCTCCAGGGAAATATTTGTTGAGTTAATTGCCGTCATGTCTGTTATGGATCCTGTATTAGACTCCTATTGTTGTAACCAATGACCGCAAATGTTATGATTTAAAACAGTAACATATTTAATATCCTACAGTTCTGGAGGGGAGAAGTCTAAAATGGGCCACAGTTTGTGTTCGTTTTGGAGGCTCTGGGAGATCATCTGTTTCCTTGCCTTTTCTATCTTCTAGAGGCTTGTGGTTCGGCATCACTCCGACCTCTGATTCAATCATCACGTCTCCTCTGACTCTGGCCCTCCTGCCTCCCTCTCAGACCACTCAGAGAATCCAGTATAATCTCCTCATCTGAAGATCCTTCGCTAGATCGTACCTGCAAAGTCTCTTTTGCCCTATAAGATAACAGTCACAAATTCCAGGAATTAAAATGGGAACATCTTTAGCGGGCTGTGATTCTGCCTACTGCAGGCCTGATACCCCGTCTGTTCTTTCCGATGATTTATTCTCTTTCTCTCTACTTTCTTCTTTCTCCCCCATCCCACCGCCCTACACCCCTGGCCCCCCAGGCTCCACAACATCAAGGGTCTGCCTTCAAGGACAGACCATGGTTTCTCTTCCCAACGGCTCTTCGCTCTGAACTCTGGGAGTGATAAGGGGATTCTAAGACATCTTAACATTTAATATTCAGGTGTTCTGGTACACTGTAGTGTTGTTAGGCACTGAAATGCAGGCAATTTTTGTTGTACGGGTATTTTTTCAGTATTTTAGAAACATCTGAATCACAGTTGTCTGAAGTCTACTTAGAGAGTGATACACTGCACTAAGATTTCCAACTAAACAAAGGTGTATTCACGTAGAAGGCACGCTGAGCACCTTCCGGCCCTCTCTGAGACCCTTCCAAGTCCTCTTAGTGTGGATTTAATTCCCTCACCCTGGGCGATAGTGAAGATGCAGAGCTGAATGTCTTTCCCCTGCTTCAGCCACTGTGTTCCCTTTAGAGCCACTTTGGGTCTGTGATGGAGTCTACCTAGGATCAGGTGGTGGGGAGGACTTTAAAGAAAATGGGAAGAAAGTTTGGTCAGGAGACTTAGGAGAGAAGAGAGTGGAAAAGGTATAGGGAGATTTCCTAGACCCAATTCTCAGACTTCTCCACTCTCTTCACCAATTTACTTAACCAACCCTCATTAAGAACTTAACATGTGGCCGGGCGTGGTGGCTCACACCTATCATCCCAGTACTTTGGGAGGCTGAGGTAGGTGGATCACTTGAGGTCAGGAGTTCAAGACCAGCCTGACCAACATGGTGAAACCCTGTCTCTATTAAAAATAAAAAAATTAGCTGGGCATGGTGGTACATGCCTGTAATCCCAGCTACTCAGGAGGCTGAGGCAGGAGAATCACTTGAACCTGGGAAGCGGAGGTTGCAGTGAGCTGAGATTGCACCACTGCACTCCAGCCTGGGTGACAGAGTGAGACTTTGTCTCAAAAAAAAAAAAAAAAAAAAAAGAACCTGACATCTTAACATGTGCCAGGCACCTTTCTAAGCACTTTATATATATTAATGAATTTACTCTTCAAAACAACCCATTGAAGTAGGTCTTATGACTAACCCTGCTTCACAGACAAAGGCACAGAGAGGATAAACAACTTGCTCAAGGTCTCACAGTGATGAGCGGAGCCGGACTGGACCCAGGCAGTTTGGCATCGGATCCCACGAGTTCACTACTCCACGATGCTGGATTTTGCCTGATAGCTAAATTCCCTCTGATTTCCTCCTCCTTCTTCCCGAGCCAGCTCTGATATGGTTTGGCTGTGTCTCCACTGCAATTTCATCTTGAATTCCTGCGCGTTGTGGGAGGGACTTGGTGGGAGGTCACTGAATCATGAGGGCAGGTCTTTCCTGTGCTGTTCTCATGATAGTGAATAAGTCTCATGAGATCTGATGGTTTTAAAAAGCAAAGTTTCCCTGCACAAGCTCTCTTCTCTCGTCTGCCACCATGTGAGATGGGCCTTTTACATTCTGCTATGATTGTGAGGCCTCCCCAGCCACATGGAACTGTAAGTCCAATAAACCTCTTTCTTTTGTAAATTGCCCAGTCTTGGGTATGTCTTTATCAGCAGTGTGAAAATGGACTAATACAAGCTCCTTCCTCATGGGCCCTGCTCCTTCTTCTCTGACAATTTATTTTGGCCAGGATCTTGTCCTTCATCATTATACCTGGAGAGACTCAAGCCAGAAAGATGGAGGAAGCCTAGTCATTTATCCTGGCCCATCTCAGATAAAGCAGCATTTGAGGATCCTGTGTGGGTTCAGTGGTGATGATAGTTTGCTTTTTAAAAAATTTGCATTTTAGTATCATTTTAACAAATTATGGAAATACAACAAGAGATTGTTTTGCTCCAGAGCTGCAGCCACTAGGTCAGAATCAGAGCCTGGTTAATGATGAGGCTATGGGGCAGTGACCTGGAGCACCCGCCTATATGGAATTCCACACCTCTTCGGAATAAATTGCAAACTAACTGAGGTTTCCTTACCAGACCCTGTATGTGGCATGTAGAATGTCAATGAGTCCTACTTCTGCAACACCCTCAAAGGGAACACTGCACAACATCTTGGACATAGGTTATTTCTTTTACTTCGAATAGCAGTTCTATGAAGTATGCATTACTATGTGCATTTTATAGACGAGAAAATTAGGCTCAAAGAGGCTCAGTAATCTGTCCAAAGTCACAGCTAGTAAGAGGCAGAGCTGGAGGGTGAACGTGGAGTTGGCTGTGTCCAGGGCTTGTGGTTTTAACGTCGTTCCTCTGCTGCCCCAAGAGGTGGATAGTGGGGGAAGAGACGGCCCGCAACGCTTCCTCCTCCCTCTCCATCTCACGGCCAGTGTGGGGCAAAAGTGCCTGCAGTGAACTTAGGTCTGCGGCTCGTAATAAGTACTTGTGTGTTATGGAGGTGCAAGCGTCGTGACTGGAAGAAAAGGGAAAGGAAGGAAGACAAGAAGGCTTCAAGAAAGAAGTGGTGTTTGAATGAGGCCTTTGATACAGGGAAGGGCCTGTCTCCATTTATGACTGTGTGCACATGGGTGTGTTCATTCACTTATGATTTCCTGACCCCTTACTATGTGCCGGATCCTATGCTGGGCACAGAGTACACATTAGTGAGTAGAAGAGGCATTGCCCTGCCTTCTCTAAGCTACAGTCTGTGGCAGCACTATCCAAGGGATACTTTCTGGGCCGATGGAAATAACTCACGGTATTCAGTAGAGTAGCCACTGGCCACATGTGGTTACTGCAGGTTTGAAATGTGACTAGTGGCCGGGCGCGGTGGCTCACGCCTGTAATCCCAGCACTTCAGGAGGCCGAGGCGGGCAGATCACGAGGTCAGGAGATCGAGACCATCCTGGCTAACACGGTGAAACTCTGTCTCTACTAAAAATACAAAAAATTAGCCGGGCGTGGTGGCGGGCGCCTGTAGTCCCAGCTACTCAGGAGGCTGAGGTTGGAGAATGGTGTGAACCCAGTAGGCAAAGCTTGCAGTGAGCCGAGATCATGCCCCTGCACTCCAGCCTGGGTGATAGAGTAAGACTCTGTCTCAAAAAAAAAAAAAAAAAAAAAAAAAAAAAAAGAAATGTGGCTCGTCTGACAGGAGCTGAATTTTACATTTTTAAATTAATTTTGTATTTAACTTTAGTTAATTTAAATTTGAATAGTCACACGAGGCCAGTGGCTGCGCTATTGGACAGTGCAAGTTTAAAGGAAAAGGCAGACAATAAACATAAAGAAGTGCTTATGGTGATGAGTGCTATGAGGAAGCAAGACCCAGTGGATGAGAATAATGGGGAGTGTCTTGTTTAGACTGAGTAATCAGAGGAGGCCTCTCTGAGGAGGTGACGGTTCAACAGAGACCTAGAAGATGAGTGTGGGCCATAGGAAGAGTCAGGGGCAGAGGGAAGAGTGGGAGAGAGGCCCTGAGTAGGGAAGGGGTGGGTGTGTCTGAGGCAGGGCGTGGAGGCCAATGGGTGAGAGTGTTGTGGGCGAGGGGAGGGGATGCAGGAGATGAGGTCAGGGCATGAGGGGAACAGGGTCTGATCGTGTAGGCTTGTAGACTCGGTTAAGGAGCCTACACTTATGTAAAGTGCAAATGATGTCACAAAAAGGTCTCTTGCTCTGACTGCCACAGATTGTAGGTGGCAACAGTGGAAAAACAGTGGAAACCTCAGGGAGGAACTATAGCAATGGCCCGGGGTTGGGGAGATGGGGGCATGGAGTGAAATGATGGCTCTGGAGATGAGGGATTTGACTGAATTCAACACATACTTTCAAGGCAGACATGGCAGATAGCCTGGCTGTGAGGGGTGAGGAAGATTCTCAGGTTCTTGGCCTGAACCACTGGGCAAATGGTGGAACCATTTTCAGAGAAGAGAAAGTTAAGAACAAAAAATCAAGAATCCAGGCAGTTGCATGGTCATCCAGATGGTTGCTGAAGTCGGAGGGAAGCTGAGTGTTTATCTGATTATGTTGTGTCTCTGTGGGCTGAGTATGTGAGCACAGTCTGTGTGGGCGAGCATGCATTGATGTTTGTACACATTTTTGCTTTGGGGAAAGTAAATGCATCCATTTGGGGTGGGGTGAGTGTGTATGCACATGAAGGTCTGTATTTGGATGACTATAGGAATGTCTGCACACATCTGTGCAGGTGTGGGTGGGGTCAGTGTGTGTGAGTGTGTACCTCTGTGTGTGTCTGCACGTGGGGTGAGAATGTCTGTCTTGGGTTCAGGGTGAGCCCAGGCCTCGTTTGTATCTGTGAGATGCATATAAGGGAGGTTTGTGTGTATGCATCTGTGTGTATGCAGGGTAAAGGCGTGCGCGTGTGTGGGGTGACTGTGTGCAAGTTGCTGTACATGTGTGGATGCAGCAAGTGCGTATCTTCATGCACGAGGGTGGAGCTGCATGTAGTTGCCCATTTCTTCCTCTATGAGGCGTGAGTGTGTGTGCTGTAGGGTCTGTGAATGCACATCTATTTGGGGGATCATATGCACAGACCTGTGTGTGTCTATCTATGGGGAGAGTGCATTCATATACGTGTACAGGCATGGAAGGGGGATGTTCCAGGGATAGATGTATATGGGGGCGTGTGCCCATCTGTGCCCTTTGAAGCTCCTGTGACTGCAAGTCACAGAGGCAGCAGCTTGCAGAACGTGTTACGTCGTGTTTATAGGTCTCTCAACCTTAATGCATTTTAAATTTCCAACCCAAGGTGATCCCAGTGGATGGCAGAGCCATTTGTTCCTTGCTTTGATTTAAAAAGAAAGTTTCCAGAGTAGAATCCCTTCTGCCCCCAGCGGGGCAGTCCCACCTGATTCTTTGACTCTTCAGTGGAAGGAGGACCCAGACGTGGGTCCCCAAACAGTTTGGGTGGATGGGGACATGGAGAGCGAGCTGGGGAGAGAGCTCTTTGAGTGTGGAGAAGGAGGAGGGGTAGAGGCTGGAGTGATAATGGGAACGAGGAGGTGGGAAGAAATCAAGCCCTCTCCTCACTAAGGGCAGGCCCAGGACACAAAGGCTTGCAGACGTGGTCTCTTTTGCATACCTTCTTTCTTTCTTGTCTTCTTGAGGATTTGCACTTGGCCTTTTGCTTCTCACACTACACACACTCCCTGAGCAACTTGACCTCTAGCTGCTCAAGGCAATCCCTGATACCATAAATCCCTTTCCAAGCTGCCCTGGGCACCTTCTGGCCTTTGTCAACCAAGAGTGTCCACCACTTTCGTTTCATTATACTCCAAGTTGCTGTGGTGATGTCTCCTGTTCCTATTGAAGCCCAGAGTGTCAGCTGTGTCCCCCAGACAGAAGGGGGAGGGGCCACAACTCCTGCTTGTCACAGTGTGTGCTGAGGGCCTGAGGGGCTGCTCCCAGCTCAGCTGCTTGCAGAGAACCACGGAGGTAGGAGAGAAACAGCTCCTCAAACTTCAACTTGTAAAGGTGAGGAGATGGAGGCCACCTTGTGCCAGATCTGAGGGATGAGGTGGTTGGAGTTGTGCTGGAGCACTGAGTGACACACCAGAGCTGTGCTAGAACCTCCTTTACCCTCATCTTTGGACCAAGTTTGGACCTCAGTTTTCCTTTCCCTTAGATGAGTTCTCCCTCCTTCATGGCAACAGCTCCTGGTGGGCCTGCCTCGCCCCTCCTGCAGATGTGCTAGAGTCCAAGGATGCACATAGATTGAATCCTGGCTCTCAGACCTCTGCACCCATTGATACCACCTCTCTGGTGATCTCACTTGCTAGCCATTTGAGTCTCATTTGAAACAGATATTTATCATAACACGTTTTTCTGGCTTTGAATCAGGCATGAATCTGGGGCTTGGAACTGAGTTCCATAGGGGTCTCTTTCTTTACCATTGGTCAGTTGTAGACTCTCAGGATGGACCTCTCACCCCACCAAGGGATAAGCCTACAATCTGGGTCTCCTTAACATCCTTTCCACCATGGGACTTCCTGGACCAGATCTTGTCATGTCCCTTGAACTTACCTTGTAGGAATTCTGTCTATACTTCCAGCTGGTAAGGGGGCAGGAGAATCCTCAACAAAGACCTGGGGATGTGTCTTTTGGAAACTTAAGGCACCTTAAAGCCAAGTTGATGACTTTTTTTTTTTTTTTTTTTGAATAGAGTATCGCTCTGTCACCCAGGCTGGAGTGCAGTGGTGTGATCTCAGATCACTGTAACCTCCACCTCCCGGGCTCAAGCGATTCTTCTGCCTCAGCCTCCCTAGTAGCTGGAATTACAGGTGTGTATCACCACGCCTGGCTAATTTTTGTATTTTTAGTAGAGACACGGTTTCACCATGTTGGCCAGGCTGGTCTCAAACTCCTGGCCTCAAATGATCTGCCTGCCTCGGCCTCCCAAAGTGCTGAGATCACAGGTGTGAACCACTGCATGCAGTCTTTTTTTAGATAAGAAAAATAGTCTTATTGTTTTCGTAGAAATAGTGTCTAATCACTGTGGAGTAGGACAGCTTAATGGCTAAGCACATGGACTCTGGAGCCTGGCTGCCTGGGTCTGACTCCTCTCTTTGTCACTTTCTGGCTGTGTAACTGTAGGCAAGCTATTTGACCTCTGCATGCCTTAGTATTCCAGTCCTCTAAGATAGAGGTAATAGCAGTATCCACATTGTAGCGTTGTTATTAGGATAAGATGAGTTAACATATGTAAGGGATTTACTGGAGTCTGCAACACAGAGTAGGTATAATAGATGCACCTTCATTATTATTCTTGAACACTTTCAATGCGGAAGAAAGCAAAATCGACACCAAATGCTATCACCCAGGGGACCTTCATCCAGACATCTCTCTTGGGGCTAAAACACACATAGTTTTATATAAATGTGATTTATGATAGGTATTGTTCACATACCTTTTTTTCTATTTAACCGTCTGTCTTAGAGATTTTTCCATATCAGTCCCTATAGATCTACTTCATTCTTTGAAAATTAGTATTAATGAGCTACAATTTATTTGCCTGATCTATCACTGACTTGTGGGAGTGAAGGTTGTTTTCAATTCTTCTCTATTGCAAACAATACTGTGTGTGTATGCTATGCATATGTCTTCTTTTGCGTTTGAGCTGTTATCTCCTTAGGCTGAATTCTAGAAGTGGGAACGCTGGGTATGCACATTTTACATCTTGATATATGTGGCCAAGCTACCCTTTGGAAAGGTTGTCCCAGTTCCTAGTTTACACTCTTTCTGTCCTCTCTCTTTGATGTCTTCTTGTTAAACCTTTTTCATTTTGATTCTGGGTCTCCCATTATGTCCCCCTTGTGCCCTGAGGTAAGGCCACCTGGATGCAGAAGGAAGCTGGATGAACACATTTTTTTTTTTTTTTTTTTAAATTGGTCCATGAGATCTTGAGCTGCCAGGAAAGTGTTGCCACTGAAGGCACTTTCTGATGTGGCCGTTGAGGGGCCTGCTGTACCACTGCAGTTCTTCCTGAATCAGAAAGGGTGAACTGTGAAGCATGAGGAAGCCTGTTGAAAAGTGACTTTGATGAATGTTAAGCATTGTTCTCTCCAGGCTGCAGATCGAAGCAGCCCGGTTGATTTTACCGGATTTTGCATGTGAATAGAGGCTTGGAGTGGCAGATTACCCTTTTGAAAGATGGTCACAACAATAGCGTCCATGCCATATGTTTGTGTACAATGGGAACCTTGTCATGCCCCATCAAGAGGTGGAGTCTAATTCCCTTCTTCTTGAATCTAGGCTGGCTTGTGACTGCTTTGACTAATGGAGTCTGGTGGAAGGGATGCCCTGCTTGAATTCCAGAACCACAAATTTGGGAGTAAAATAAAACTGTGGTCATTCTACATTTTGGGGGTCATCTGTTACACAACCATAATATCTGGAATGTGTAGCTACTGCTTACTGGGGAAGACAGTCCAGTGAAGTGCAGCAGTTTTCAACCTTAGGGTACCTGAGAGTCAACTGGAGCTCTCGCGAATGATGCAGATTCCTGGGCTCCACCTCCAGAGGTTCTGACTCACTGGACTTAGTGTGGGGCTGAGAAATCTGCATTTTTAAAATGAGCACCCTAGGAAATTCTGACACTGGGTAACCAACCGAAAACTTTGGTGCATCATGTGAGAGCAAAAGCTGAGGAGCCAGAAAGACTTGGATCTGAATTCTGGTTCCATGGCTACCATCTCTCTGTGCCTTCGTTCCTCATCTATAGAGTGCAGGCAACCATGTTTCCTACTTCATGATGGTATTGAGGGGTTAGATGAGATAATGTGTGTGGTCCTTACCATAGTCCTGACACGTAATGAATACAAGGAAATAGTGTTTGACATTGTAGCCTCATGGGGCAAGGATTCTTAAGGGTTCTCCCCAGTGCTTTGATATTAAATAGAAAATGTTGTGTTTGGGTGTATTTAACTAGGAATGGGGTCCACAGTTTTAATCAGATTCTCAAAGAGTCCTATGTCTAAAGAAGGTTGAGAACGCTCAAGAGAAAGTTTCTGCTGTTTGACCTGGCTCCAGCCTCAAGAGCCCCTTTTCCTTCCAACTGAAGCCTCTTGACCATACCCACGGGGTTGGCTTCATCCCAGAGCATGAAAGAATGACTTTCAGGTGTCCTAGTTTCACCTTCTGGGACTCAGTGAAAGTATAAGGTGGTTGGAACAGCATGGACAAAGATCTGGAAGTGGGGTTGAGCTGGAGCCCACAGGAGGCGGCAAGCTGATAATCAGAGAAAGAGGCAGTTTACAGTCAGATCACAAATATTTAGAATGTCCAGTTAGGGAGTGAAGAAATAGGGAGGCAAAGCCAACTTCTGAGCAGGAAGGTGGCAGGATCATCCTTGTGATTGAGTAAGACATCTCCATGATGCTGGTTGAGGCAGGATGGTGGCTTGGTTGTTAAGGCAAGGGAAGAACCCTGGATTCAGGAACAGGCTCAGTGCAAAGGCAAACTGTAATGTTCCTGCCTGGGAATTCTGGAAGAGCTGTTAGCAGCTGACTGCTTCTGTACCTCCCCTGCCTGGGCGTGTATGGTTGATGGAAGAGCAAAGAACTCCATTCTTTAGGCTGGAATGCCAAGGCCTGGGTGGTGGTGTGGCAGAGGGAAAATTAAACTCTGGCTGTGTCCTTGAGTAAGCCGCTCCTCCTCTCTTGGCCTCAGTTTTCCCATTAGTAGAATGAGGGGTTAGGAGACCTGGGTAGGTTTGTGACTGCTTCATCCTGTTTCTTGGAGCCCTGCTATCGCAGAGTAAGAATGGCAAGCGTGTTTTAACTTCTGTGCCACTGCTGTGTGGAGTGTGTGCTGAGCTGGATTCTGAAGTGGAATCTGGGCTCAGTGGGGAAGAGCTCTGATAGATTAGCAATGCCTGCCCTGGTGACTTGGACAGTGGCCTGTCTCGTTAATGTCCCATCATATGGAAACCTTATGTTCACATGGCATGACTTTAGTCACTCAGGTTAATTTCGTCACAATTTTTGCTCTGTCTATATACCATCTCAATTAACTTAATTTAAAATTAGTATTTCTTAAAAATGGACTCGTTTTGAAATTATATTGATTGTTTACATGATTGTGAATCAGGATTATTTAAAAACACACATGCAGCTAAGTCTAATTTTTATTCCTAGTCCCTTTCCCCTGTTCTTGCCCATCCTCCCAGAGACAATTGTTTTTATTTGTTTTTGGTTTATCTTTCTATTGTTCCTTTTTGCAAGTTACATAGTACATTGTTGTTTTTCTATATTCTGTTGATCCGTAAAAGGGCCAAAATGTTATTTGCTTTTTCTTATCTAAATTAAAAACGATAGTCTTATTGAAGTATAATTGTGGTATAATGTATATACAGAAAAGTACACACATCTTAAGTGTACAGCTCTGTGAGTTGAAAATTGGAAACTTGAAGAGTGAATGTATCCATCTAATCAACTCTCAGATTAAGAAAAGAAAGTGTTCCCAGGTCTCCGCAAACATCCTGCAGGGTTACCAGTTTATTAGATGTTTGGGCATCTTCTTTTTTGGAGTGCCTATGTCTTTGGGTAATTTTTCATTTGCATTTTATCTGCCTTTTTACAACTGGTGTGTAGGGCTTCTTCATACATTCTAGTTGTGTGTCTAATGTTGATTACAAATATTGCCATAATATTCTATTCTGTGGTTTTTATTTTACTCTCTCAGTGGTGTCCTTTGAAAAAAAGAAGTTCTGAATTTTGAAATAGTCTGGTTTATCCATCTTTTTCTATATGATTAATAATTTTTTGTTCCGTTTAAGTAACTCTAACCCCAAAGGCATAAGGCCCTCTTATGTTTATCATCTAGAAGCTTTCTTGTTCTATCTTTAAAATGTAGGATACTTGGAACAGACTTTTGTGTATGTTAAGGTAGGGGTCTGAATTCCATTTTTTCCATACAGCTATCCCACAGACCCAGCACCATTTATTGAGAAGACAATCCCTTTCCCCTGTACTTCAGGAATTCCATCTAAAAAAATTGAGTATCGTTTTTGTAAAATACATTAAAGTAGATATACATGTGAAAATAAAAAATGTTTAATGTGCATTAAACCACCTAAAATCATCTTACGTATGACACTTTAGGAAACCCTTCAGTGGGATGTTGAGATAACAGCCACAGGTAAGGGAAGAAATTCTCAAAGTACATTTAAAAAATTCCTTTAAGAATTCATTATATAAGAAGTTCATATTTGTTTTAGAAGCAATAGAAAATACAGTTAACTATAAAGAAGTAAATAAAAATCCCCTATAACCCTCTTACCCAGAGGTAAATACTCTTGCCATTTTGGTATATTCTTTTTCAGCCATTCCCCCCCCCCACACTGTATTATATAAAAAAGGGGTAATGAAATACATACTATGTTGTATCCTTAATTTTTACTTAATGTGTTCTTAACAACTCTTCGTGTCGATAAATCATATTTTTACATAATAATTTTATTAGATGTCTAGGCGTGATATGCTAACTGGCTCCCACTTCTTCCATTCTCCTAAATGTAGATTCTTATTCCTTTCTTCCTTTCGCTAAGCCCTTGCCTTCCAGACCCTCAATTTAATAGTACCTACCACCAAGCTGAAGAAATAAAGCCAGGCTGGGTGCGGTGGCTCACGCCTGTAATCCCAGCACTTTGGGAGGCCGAGGCAGGCGGATCACGAGGTCAGGAGTTCAAGGTCAGCCTGGCCAACATGGCAAAACCCTGTCTCTACTGAAAATACAAAAATTAGCTGGGTGTAGTGGCATGCTCCTGTAATCCTAGCTACTCAGGAGACAGGAGAATCGCTTGAACCCAGGAGGTGGAGGTTGTAGTGAGCTGAGATCATGCCACTGTACTCCAGCCTGGGCGACAGAGCAAGACTCTGTCTCAGAAAAAAAAAAAAAAGAAAGAAAGAAAGAAAGAAAGAAAGAAAAAAAGTCCTCCTTTGATTCCTCCTTATCTGATTCCATTTTCTTTCCTGTCTCCTGAGTCACCATCATCTACAGCTAGTGCTTCTAAATAATTTAACTTGCCATGTATGATGTGCACTTTTACTATATTCAAGTATATTCATTAACAATATATAGTATTGCTTTGTAGGTTTAAAAATGTATATGTAAATGACACCGTACTATACACATCCTTTTGCAGGATACTTTCTTTACTCAAAATTATGCTTCTAGGTTTTATCCATGTTGCTGTAGGTAACTATCAGTTATTCATTTTTAACCACCATGTAGTAGTATTTCCTTATATGAGTGTACCGCAGTTGAATCATCAATTTCCTTCTGTTGGGAAAAATAAGGAATGATGCTCTCTGTTTGAGTAATCTGTAAGTGTTTCTTTAGAGTTCATACACAGGACCAGAATTTCACGGTATGCAATTTGACTTTACCAGTTATTGCCTGCCCGATTGTTTTCTAAAATGGTTATAAATTTACAATCCCATCAGAAATGTGGAAAATTTCCAATTTCTTTGAGTCTCAACCAACCTTTGATATTGTTACATTTATAAATTTTTTTCTACCCAATTGGGGTGAAATGACATCTATATTAGCCAGAACTCAGAAAACCAGACACCACACAAGGTATTTCAAAGAGAATGAATTTAATACAGGAAATTGGCTACACAGATGTTGGAGAGCTGATAGGGCAAAAAGGGAACACAGGGGTAACTCAGAGATAATAACTGCAGGAAGCAGGTACCAACCCTAGGGCTACAGGAACAAAAGAAGTTTGGGAATCAGGACCTAGGAACTCAGAGTATGGGTTCTGCAGTCCTGCAGAACTGGTGCTGAGACCAGGGAATGGTATGTGGCTGCTATTGGTATATGGAAGGATTGCGGTGAGGCTGGGTTTGGGAGTACGGAAAGAAAGTAGGGGCTGGAGCCAACTGCTGCTGCTGGAGTGATGCTGGCAGGAAAGGAAGAAACAGGAACCAAGTCCCTTCTCTCCTCATCTTGCCTTCCAATCTTCCTCGAGTGCCTTTCATTGCGGGAACCTAACAGGAAGCCAGGTGGTTCTGGAGTCTGGGAAGCGTTGGGTTTGGAGTCCTGGCCTCAGCAAGAGCAGAATACAAAAGGGTAGATGTGAGCTGAGAGACACTGGGTAAATAATCTGCATAGAATCGCACTGTGTGTATATTACATCTCGGTTCTTTCCATTTTTATATGTAGCTATTTTAAATGGTGCTTCACAAACATCCTTGCACATACGTTTTCCTTAGAACTTGTTTCCGAAAGTAGAATTACAGAGTCAAAGAAAATGCATATTTTTAAGGCTTTTGGTCCAGGCTGACAAAATCACCAGAGAGTAGGGTTTGGAGGAAAGGGAGTCCCCCCACCACCCCACACAGTGTATTCCTGGAAACCGCATCACAGAGCAGATGGTAGTGGAGGAGATCATCTTTCTATGCTGGGGCGCTCTTACCTGAGGATTGCTTCCTGCCCAGGGAATGAGTACCAGGAGACTGCAGTTCTAACAACGCTATCTCAGAAAACGAGAGCTACAGCCTGAAACTTCTGCATCATTTATACTAGTTATATTAGTCTCTGAATTTTATATCTATTACCCATTGACCACAGTGAATTATAAAGTGTACCCACACAACTGAAGCACACAAAGATGTAATTCTACAGTATCACTCACGCAATCTACCACCAGTGATGTATCCTTCTGCTGAGTGCTCAGTATTAAATTAACTGTGGATTTGTTGGCTTAATTGGGCTTACAGGGGCCAGGAGTGTGTGTATGTGTGCAGTGAGTCTGGGCAGCTGGAAGGCAGAGGCTAGAGGGAGTGTAGAGAGGAGATAAAAGTCTGAGTTCAGGAGGGTGAAGAAAGTTGGGGTCAGTTGGCACAGTGTGAGCCCCAGAGGCATTTAGGGGAACAGAAAGTGCAGTGGAAAGAGGGATGCATGGGTGTGAAGGCCTGGGAATCCATGGGGCAGTGCCGAAGAAACACCTCACCTGTATCACCAGACAGCTAAGAACTACTCCGCCTGGCCCAGATTCTTTGGCCTGTGTCTCTACTCAGCTCTGATGAGTGCATGAATCCCTAATCAGATGACTGCAATCACAAGACTCCCCTCCAGCAGGTAATCAAGAAGCCAGAGCCCCTGAACACTGGGCCAGGTATCCATCTCCAAGGGAGCTGCCCCTCCCACGGTCATCTTGGAGCAAAGCCCTGCAAAGGGACATTGGCCTTGGCTGGATATTGTGGGAAATGCAGAGTTGAAGTCTGGGCCTTGAAGAAATCTTCTCATAATTTTTCTAGCTCTTAACACTTTCTGAAATGTGTCTGGGGCAGTTGGGAGAAGGCTCCTAAGCCGTATCCAGCCCTAACTATTCTCTGAATTGTCTCCTGGATGTCTCTTGGCATCTTCCTCTCACCAAGGCAGAACTCCCATCGGGACAAGAACTATGTCTGTTTGGCACACCATAATATACCCAGAGCCCCATGCAGTGCTTAGCACAGATACTCAAGACATACTGATTGGATGAAGGAATGGGGTTCTAATACAAAAATGTTAACTTTCCACCTGCAGACAGTTCCATCTCTGGGCTGCCTTGTCTGTCACTGATGTTGCCATAGTCATTTCAAATTGATTCTCCCTCTTCCTCCTTCTCTCATCCAATTGGTCATGTTCATTCTATCACCACTCCAGTGCCCTAGTGTCATCCTCTTTCTGTGCTTTATGCCGTCCTTTGACTTCACATCCAAAACGCCCATCGGGGTTCCCTTTCACTTTCAGGATAAAATCTAAACTTCTTAGTTCGGCCTTCAAGGCCCACCATTGGCCTCCAGCATCCTTCTGTCTGCCTCATCCATTTCTCTCCTGCGTGTCTCCTGATGCTGCCAACCTGGTCTCCTCCTAACTGCTCACATATATTCTGGATTTACTTGTCCTTAGATCTGGGCTCATCTCCCTGCCTGTAATCTCCTCTTTTTACTGGCCAATCCTGTTTGATGATTTCTCCTTCCACTGAACTGAGAATCAGATTGAAGTCACAATATGAGACCAGCTCTGTGTCATAGTAGGTGTTGGGAGCTGGTGATGAAGCTGAGGCTCTGCTATGTGTAGTGATGGCCGAGGTCACACAGCTGGTAATAACAGCTGCCACTTATTGGCTGTCTTCTATGTTTTAGGTCCTCTTCTAGGTGTTTTACACACTTTCTTTCCAATATGCTCAGTACACTTGCACCATATCACTCAAGTAAGGATATAGCATTAAAAGATTCCACAACTGTGCCTATTGCCAGGCAGGACCATTGCGGGAAACTGGCTTAGTGATGGAGTAAGTCATGGCTGGAGTAAGGAGAGGATAGGATCTTGGAGTGCTGCTGAGGACACCAGGGGTCACCTTGTATAATAAATGCTCAGTTCCTGGGGAAGGCAAGAGAAAGGAAAGGAAAGATGCCAGGAAAAAAAATCCTCCATTTGTATCAATGTCTCAGGTGGGGCCTGGGATTCTGTATGTCTAACAAGCTTCCAGGTGATTCAGACGCTGCTGGGCCCTGCACTTTGGGTAGCAAAGCTGTAGGAAGGTTCCATCTTCCTGTGACTGGGGTGTCTGGATTGATGTGTGACCAGGGCCTAGGGTCAGTCTATGACTGGGGAATTGGGTCAGTTCAAAACTGAAGAATTGTACAATTGACTGCACTTTTGATTTTGACCAACACTGCATCTGTCCTCCAACCTATAGCTACAAGTCATAATAAAAAAACCACACAAGAGTGAGGGAGGAAAAAAGAGATTTCCCCTGAAAGGGGAGGTGCAGAGCACGTCGGGGAAAGATTCCCGTACTGTCCGGGTTGGTTAGCTCCTTTTTCGTAAAGGTAATTTCTCCCTCTTCTTCTCTCACTCTCCCACCCTGCATTTTACATATGTCCTTAACAAAGAAATATATGGTTAGTGCCACATCTGGGAGCCTTGTCTGCGAGGCCTGATGGCAATATATAATCAGTTTGGGAGAGGGGGCAGCACAGCATAGAGAAAGGAAATGGTTTCTCTAGACTAGGAAAGAAAAAAGGAAGAGAAGGAAACCAACATGCATTGAGCTCCTACTATACACAAGGCACTCTACTAGATGTTTATATGTAAGCCAATCATTCATCTTCCCAAGAATAAAATACATTTCTTATCTTATTTCACAGATAAGGAAACTGAAGTTCATCAAGGCATCAAGTACCCATGGTTGCTTGAGTGTTAAAGCCAGGACTAGATCTGTAATCTCAAAATCCTTGCTGCCTCATGGGACCTGGTCAGATGGGTGCAGTTTGGGACACAATGCATTTAAGAAGCCTGTGGAGTGGGTGGGGGGAGCAATACTCAGGTGGAGTGATTGAGGTCCTAGAATTCCCACATGGCAGAAACTGCTCTCTTCTTCTTCCTCAGTGTTCAGAATACCTGCGTTTTAGCTAGACACAGCCATTTGGAATGAAGATTCTGCTTCTCAACCACCCACAGAGCTGGGTGTGGGTATGTGTTAAGTTGTGAGTAGTGGGAAGTGTGGGAGGGTGGTTCTTACCTACCTTTGCCCCTCTGTGCTCCCTTTTCCTTCCTGCAGCCTGGAATGAGGCTGTGAGGCTCCAGCAGTCGTTTTGTGCCATGAGGCAGTAGAAACCTGGGTTCCTGATGACTGTGGAGATGCCAAACTAATCTGGACCTTCAGATTCCATACCTGCAAGACACATGAACATCTGTCTTATGTAAACCACGTTTACCTTTTTTTTTTCTGTATGGCAGAACATAATCTTAAGTAACACAGAGGCCAAGGGCATCTTCTCCATTCAGGGCTGCAGTTCTCAAACCCAGCTGCACTTTAGAGTGCCTGGGCCTCCCAAAGACCAACACATTGAGACTTGCTGGAGGGCGTGGCTGCACATTGGTAGTTTGAAGCTCCCTAGGTGATTCCAGTGTGTAACCACTGATCTAGGACTGAAAAGGATGTGGAGAGGGCATGTTCATGAAGAGAGAAGAACCAGGAGAGTGAGCTGTGAAGGCCTGAGGAGGGAATTTGAGTTAAAAAACAGGTGGGCATCAGCACTGAATGCCTCTATTGGAAGCTGGGGGGAAGCCATGGAATTAGGTTATTGGGCTCCCTGGTGACTGGGTGAGAGGCATGAGGTCAGGGTCCAGTTTGAAATGGGCTGAGGAGGGGTGAGTGCTTCATAAGAAGCCTGGTCAATGATACACTGGATCAATGATACACTGGATAAAGAAAATGTGGCACATATACACCACGGAATACTATGCAGCCATAAAAAAGAATGAGTTCATGTCCTTTGCAGGGACAGGGATGAAGCTGGAAATTATCATTCTCATTAAACTAGTACAGGAACAGAAAACCAAACACTTCATGTTCTCACTCATAAGTGGGAGTTGAACAATGAGAACACATGGACACAGGGAGGGGAACATCACACACGGGGGCCTGTCGCGGGGTGGGGGGAAGGGGAGGGAGAGCATTAGGACAAATACCTAATGCATGTGGGGCCTAAAATCTAGATGATGGGCTGATGATGGGTGCAGCAAACCACCATGGCACATGTATACTTATGTAACAAACCTGCACATTCAGCACATGTATCCCAGAACTTAAAGTAAAATTAAAAAAATAAAGAAGCCTGGTAGTGTAGGAAAGAGAAGTAGGCCACTAGCTTTATGGGACAGTGAGCTCATATTTGTACTAATGACTGAATTTCCTTGAGTGATAAAAGGGCAGGCAGGGTGCTAAGCCTTGCCAGACATCAGCATCTCATTTCCCGTGACCCTTCCTCGGAGTTGGTGGCTGTTATTTCCACTTCACAGATGTAGAGGCTGAAATACAGAGATGGAATGACTGGCTCAAGGTTATGCAGCTGGTAGGTGTTGGAGCCTGAACTTGAATCCAGATCTAAGTCCATCCTGGAAAGGCCACCTTTAGCCTGGAGGCACCTTGAGCCTGTTTGTTGCTGGAGGTCAAGGGAGAGGTTTTACATGCAGATTGTTGAGGTTGCCTGAGGGTGTGGGCACTCAGCTGTAGGCTTGGACTTGGATGAAAGAAGGGACCTTTCCTCTCTCTGAGATGGAGGTGAGGATGTGGGCAGTTGTGGAGAGGAGGGAAATTGGGGACCTCCTGTAGCACCCCCATCTTTCCAGGAGCCAAAGCAGGGTCATGGCAGGGCACAGGGGCAGTAGGGACTGACAAAAGCTTGAACAGCAGGAATTTGTTCTCTGCCAGAGGGCAGCAGAGTTGGCCTATCTCTAGTGTTGAACTGAGGCTGTGGGACCTTGTGATAGAAGCTTGATTCCAGGCTCTGATAGTGCTAAGCCAAGCAGAGCTGATTATTAAGTGTCCAAGGACACTTCTTCTGATAGAGACATAGGTGAGTTTTCTCCCATCCCCTGCCTCCCATCCCCAGGACAGCCTGCTAACAGGATTCTGTTGTGGCTGCAAATGAATTTGCTGTGATCCCAAACTCTTTGATTCCAGCAGCCATCCCTGGAGAGGAGCCCTGAGGGAGAGCATCCAGGCCATCCGGATTTTCTGCATGGAAGACCTGGCTGACCGCTGCCTGGGCTGCCTTTCAAGTCTCACCGAATTATGAAGTCAACTACTGGGTGTTTAGAATGTCTCAAGTTCAAAGACTAGCAGGCTGGAAGCAGACATCCGAGGGACCTTCAGGCACCTTAGCAGGAGGAATATTAAGATGTGGCACGCTGGGCTTATCAGGAGACTGGATAGGGAATCAGAAGGAATACATTTTTATTCTGCGAGCTGCAAAGTTCAGGAGTCGTTCTTCTGATATCAGGCCCATTGGTGGGTTTAGCTTTGGTGCAACTTTCTTGGC
The DNA here is from genome assembly GCF_047675955.1 of Chlorocebus sabaeus. Taxonomy (NCBI): domain Eukaryota; kingdom Metazoa; phylum Chordata; class Mammalia; order Primates; family Cercopithecidae; genus Chlorocebus; species Chlorocebus sabaeus. The sequence continues at coordinate 102,376,746 of NC_132923.1, forward strand.
CATGGAGCTTAACTAGGAGGGAGTGAATTCCAATGGTTTTGGCCTGTGCTCCTTAGAGTCCCAGGGATCAGTGGGAGGTGAGTGGCTGGGTGGGTGGGTGGAGCAAGGAGAACAGGGTGCAGGAGACACTGACTCGTATTTGTTTTTCCTACAAATATTTATTGAGCCTCTAAGTATGTACCAGGCACATTCCAGAAGAGTGACTCAGAGGTCGTTTGAAGTGTGTGCCAGGAACCACTAAGCATGGCCCTTGTCTCTCTTTGTGGGCCCTCTTCAGACACTTCCCCCTCATACATGGGATCTGGGATCACTAAACATCTCATTGTCCTTGGATTCACCAGCCTTTGAACGTGCTGCTCCTGCTGGAAAAGCCCTTGCTTCCCCTCTTCACCTGGAAAACTTCTATTCATTCATTAAGGCCTGACGTCACGTTTTCTGGGAAGTCTTCCTTGCTCACCCCCAGGCAAATTTGATTTTTTGTCAAATTTGTATTATTTATATCTTTGTGTTATTAAACTTCCATCACATTTCAGAGTTTCTGAGTGTTTAACTAACTTAACCTAAGTTCACACAGCTAATTAGAGTCTCAGCTAGGATTTGAACTTGGAGCTTCCTGACACCAAAGCCAATAAACTTAACCACTAGATCACATGTCCACTGAAATTAGTGGTTCCTTCTCTAGGCTCCCAGGGCCCCCAGAGTTTTGTCATGGAACTCATCATTCTTGATTGTCATTATTCATTTGCTAGTGAGGTTTCTAGGGGAACGGGCTATATGGAGTCACTATGATGACTCAGCATAGAATGGACAGCCCAGGTGCTGGTGGGATGATGACAAAGGTTATTAACGTGCCCAGTACTGGGCTAACCTCTCCATATTCATTGTATCATTGATTACTCATGGCAATCCATGAGACAGTCATTACTACTCTTCCCATGTCATAATTTGGAACAACCGAGGCTTAGAGAGCTGAAACAACACATCCAACTCCCACAGCCAGAAGAGGCAGACCTGGGGTTCAAACTCAGGTCTGGCTTAGTCCAGAGCCCATACTTTTAACTGACATATCATACTACTTCTCCTGGACATGTTCTCTCAGACCCTATAGTGGTGCTGGGGTACAGAGACAAGTGCCACCAAGCTCCTACCTTCAGGGAGCTCACAGTCAAGTGGAGAAGACAGGCATCCAGATATCCCAGGCATCCCTGATTACCGTGACATGAACGGATAATCATAACACATGCTGTAATGTAGGTAGCCTGGAGAAAGGAGTAAATAATTAGTCAAACAGAGGGAGTGCTGGGGAAAGATTTGAAAAGCAGAGAGGACACCTGAACAGGGGTTTGAAGGTTAAATAAGTGTCTTCCAGGAGACAAGGAGGTAGAAGGACACCAGACATACAGAGCAGCATACACGAAGGGAGGAATGGAGGGGGGGAGAGAGAGAGAGAGAAAGAGAGAGAGAGCTGCTGGGTGGTAGGGAAACTCCAAGTGATTAGAACTTTCACCCTTCCCATCTCTCCTTCCCCAGCTGACTGTGCTAGGAAATGTGGAAAGCTGCAGCTGCAGAGAGCTGGCTGTGCCTGCTCCACTGCAGTTCTCAGTTCTCTCACACCTGTCTGTTTAGAAAGGAGCAGGTGGGCTGTGAAGCTCTGCAGGATTCTTCTCAGTGCTGGGGCATTAGGAGAAATGGTGGTGACAGCCACTCTGGGCATCAGAACTGAATACCTGCTCCCCACTCCTGTCAGTTGCACAGCCCAGCTCCCGGCTTCGCTGCAGTGGGAGGGGAGATGAGGGACTCTTAAACTCAGAACATGACTGACCAAGACCCTTACAGCTGGGGTGGAGGTAGGGGCCCGAAGGCAGGTTCTGGAGGTGGGGAGCAAGTCTTCTGGTTGTTTTCCTGGCAACAGCAGGAATAATAGAGTCTAGGTTCTGCCTGGCTCAGGAGCTGGGGTGTTTGGCCTGTCTTTCCTCAGTCCCTTCTGCTATAGATACTGATAGTCCTCTGCCACTAGGCTCTGCTACCGAGTCCCTGAGCTCTTCCTGACCTAGCCTGGCTCTGAGTGGGGAGCCAGCATGGCAGAGGGTGGGCCTGGTACTAGTTGTGTCTCCCTGAATACAGGATCTGAGAGCTGGGGGTCTTTGGACACCCAGAGCCCATAAGCCTGTTCTCTTCCCTCACTGTAGGTTCCCAAGCCAATGGCTGGTTCCTGATTTTACCTAGTCTTCTGCACTGGGATAAGAACCTGACATCCAGCTTCCCCTTTGGGAGCAAGGCCTCTTCCAGGGGCTGCTCCTGGTCTGTGTTTTCCTCTGCAGTTTGGGAGCCTATTTCCCCCATGAGGGCCCTAACCCTACCCACGAAGACACTACACACCCTGCTTTGAATTAATGTCCAGACTGGACTCCAGATGCAGCCTCGGATTAGACCCAATTTGGCCACGTCTTCCTGGAGCTGTCTAGTAATTTGGAATCCACCCTGCTCCCTACTTAGCCACATGCAAAGCAGGGTCCATCTCCCAGCCTGGTTCTGCCTTTTCGTCAGTCTTACATGTGTGTGTCTGAGTACATGTGTCAGTCAGTGATCATGCCAGGATGGCCAGTTGGACTTGTGTCAGCATGTATATGTGTTCCTTGAGGCTGTCCCGTGCAGGTGTGCACCAAGTTCTCAGCCCAGTTCTGATGTCTGTGTGTGAATATGCCCAGATACATCATGAACATGGCTGGGATGCTAGGAGGGGGATCAGTATGCATGACATTGCATGTCTTCAAGTACACAGGTATGTGTCTATGCACACGCACAAACCTCTCTAATATGTATGTATGCATGTGTACATGTGTATATATGGCTAAGTGTGTGTCTGGGAGTGTTTGACCATGTCTGAGATGAGTCTTCTGCCCATTCTGAAAGGAAAGGGGACAGGGGTCCACTCTCCCTTTTTGTAGTCACACTGTGGTTGGGGCTGGCTTGTGACAGAGGGAGTGAAGGTAAGTGCCCCTCAGAACCTTCTGGGATCTTTCTGCCTAACATTCTGAGACTTCCCCAGCTTTTTCCTAGCCTTGCAGCCTTGGCTTTTAGTACTTCAAGATTATTTGGCCAGGTGCGGTGGCTCATGCCTATAATCCCTGCACTTTGGGAGGCCAAGGCGGGCAGATCATTTGAGGTCAGGAGTTTGAGACCCAGCCAACATGGTCAGACTTCGTCTCTACTAAAAATACAAAAATAAGCCAGGTGTACTGGCATGTGCCTGTAATCCCAGCTACTTGGGAGGCTGAGGCAGGAGAATCACTTGAATCCAGGAGACAGAGGCTGCAGTGAGTTGAGATTGCACCACTGCACTCCAACCTGGGTGACAGAGTGACACTTGGTCTCAAAAACAAACAAACAACAACAACAACAAAAACAACAAAACAAGAAAAGAAGATTATCTGGTGCCTTGGCCCAGTCCCCACCCTTCACTTTGGAAAGGGTGTACCTGTAAAAGGTACCAGAGGAAGCCCATACCCCCATATTTAGTCTGGCAATGAAGTCAACCATTCAGGACTTGCCTACTGTGGTCTGTGTAGGTCCTCCTCCTCCCCTGCTCAGGTCCAGGCCATTGTCCTCAGTGGGACAGGGAGGCCCAGGGAGGGACTCCTGGCCTGGCTGTTCTGGAGGCCTGGGCTTGCCAGAGGCCTTCAGCTTTGACAGAGGACTCCGGGCTGTTTGGAGGCACTTCCAAGGCCCCTGTGCTGTGTCAGGGGCAGGAGGTGATGGCGGGGGGTGGGTAACATGTCCAGAGCTTCCCCTTCCCAACAAGTCTGTGGATGGGCAGGGAGAACACTCGTGGGGAAACTACCAATTTAAATCGGAAACGCAAGCAATTTGGATAGAACCCCAGGACTGCAGTTTGAGAGCTCGTTCTCTGCCCCGTGGGGGTTTGATTACAACCAACTTGGCTGATCACGTGCAGAGAGGGCCAGAGAAATGGTTTCCAAGGAAACTCAGATCTTTCTAAGCCCCTTCTGGCTCAGGTGGGAGCCAGGGCTGGCCGGGAAAGCAGAGGCTGTGCTGAGTACCATGGGGCTCAATTCCCGGTGAGCCCTCTGCCCACTCTCTGCCTGCTTCTGTGCTTATCCTTGCTTCCCCAAACCCGGCCTGCACTTTCATTCCTGTTTACAATAGTTGTTTCTCTCTTTGTCTCTGCTCCCTTAGTCTTCTTATTTATCTCGGTTGATGTCTGCACTTGGGAAAGTTGGCAAAAAGTTAAAAAAAATTCTTATTTTTTCTTATTAATGGTGATTAAAAATATCACGAACAATCTTCTACATACACTCATTTACTCTTTTTCTTTGTAGGCCGTGGAAACAGAAATCTAGTGGAGGACTCTGATCCCTAGGGGATGTAGGGTCACTGGACCCAATTCCTGTATAATCTTGTGTGGTATTTCCCTGCTTCTGCTCACCTTCATTGGATGGTAATGTTACGTTTGTTAACCCACTAAGGTTTTGGGGGTTGTTTATCAGGCAGTTGTCTAGCCTGATAACACAAACCTGAAAGAAGGGCATTCAGCACCTACTCTGTTCCAGAAATGCCACAGGATTTAGTTCTATTATTTCCATTTTCACAGCAACCATATGGCAGACAGGATACTATGAGTTCATCAAACCTTTTTTCTTCTGAAACTACATTTCCCAGCATGCCTTGCTATAAGGTTGCATCATGTGACTGAGTGCTGGCCAATGGAATGTGGGTAGGAGTAAGAGATGGCACTTTTGTGGCTGCTCTCCCCCAAAATATCATGAACAATCTTCTACACATACTCATTTCCTCTTTTCCTTTGTAGGCTGTGGAAACAGAAATCTAGTGGAGGACTCTGATCCCTAGGGGAAGTAGGGCCACTGGACCCAATTCTTGCATAATCCTGTGTGGTATTTCCCTGCCTCTGCTGACCTTCATTAGATGGTAATGTTACATTTGTTAAGCCACTAAGGTTTTGGGGGTTGTTTATTAGGCGGTTGTCTAGCCTGATAACACAAACCTGAAAGAATAGCATTCTTATCCCTATTTTTCCATGGGGGAAATGGGCTCAGAGATACTAAGTAACTTGCTAAAGTCACACAGCAATTAAGTGGCAAATCCAGATTTGAGCTCAGGTTATGTCTTTTCCACTATCCCAGGCTAACAGGATGATTGTTCCTGTGTAGATGTTGCCTTGGTCTTTGTCTCCTGAGGAGTCACAGAAAGAAAGACACAGACAAGGACTGGGAGGTAGGGAAGGAGGGAGCAGCTGGGGGGCAGGTGTGTAGTGGTGCATCATAGCAGCAAAGGGAGGTAAAGGTTCTAGGAAGGGGTGGTCAATTGTGTCTAATGAGACCCAGCCAGGTGGAGGAGGAAGAGGGCTGGGAAGAGCCCATTAAATTTAATGACCTCAGTGACAGTTTTATCTGAGTGATGGGGCAGATGCCAGCTTGCAGGGGGTTTGGGAACAAGTCAGTGATTATGACGGTTAAGGGAAGGAGAGAGGAAAAAAAAGAGAGATAGCTTTAAGTGGAAGCCAGGCCAAAGGAAAACATTTTGAGAAGGAAATCAGTAGTTAGGGAGAGATTAAAAATAAGAAAGGGAATCATGACCTACATAACGCAAAACATCTGAATGTGATGATTTCCTCCTTTAGGCTTGGTTCTGCTGTGCATTTCCAGGGCTAAGCAGACTGGCCAGGAAGCAGGGAGCAGGGAGGTTGGACACAGCCAGCAAGTCATGCAGCATTAGCTGGCCTGAGTGGGCAAGCAGGTGGCAGCTGAAGTATTGTGAATTGAAAGCCTGAAATTCTTCAGGATCTTCTAAGATTATATATTTGATTGGGTCACAGATTTAATGCGGATAAGCCTAGTTGATCAACCTCAGGAGTAGAGGGTGCTGTCACCTGCACAACACCTACCACAACTTCCTAGAACCTAGTGGCCGAGCTTGTTAAGTGTCCCAAAATGCCCATTCTCTCCTTCCTTTTAGTCAAGGAGCCCTGAATTTTAGGGAAGAACATGATCATTTAGCTCAGGACCACAGTTCCCAGACTCCCTGCAACTGGATGTGGATGTCTACTCAGTTCTTGCTAAAAGGATGTGGGCAATTTCCAGAGCACATCCTTACATGGAAGCTATTTGCAGTGAACATTGTCTATTTCCTCCTTTCAATGAGGTGGAACTTGAAAGTGCTGGAGATGAGCTAGCTGTGGCTGTATGGACAAAGGCAAGACCCTATGGGATGGCCGAGCAACCAGACAGAAGAACTCTTGAGACCTCAAGGAAAAGAACTGCCCGCAACTGCTCTTGACACTCTCTCCCTCTGGCCTGTTGTGTGGGAGAGAAATAAACTTCTACGTTATTCAAACCACTGGATTTATGGGTCTTATTGGTACAGCAGCTTGTCCTGCACCTTAATTAATATTCCCCCTGCCCCCTCCCTGTCAATGTCTCTTTCTATAGTGTTCTTCATTCAGCAGTCGACCCATCGCCCCTCTCTCATTTCTACCCTTCTTTCTCGTCTCTCCCCGCTTTCATGGCCATATTCTTTGAGTCTCTACCCCACATCTAGGCCGTCTCCTCTTTCCTGTTCTGTTTCTTCTGTAGAGCAATTTATGCCTACCAACACGAGCGCTCTCCAGGGTCCTGGTCTTGGCCCTGCTCTGCTTTCCCCTCCACACCCTATGTGCTTTCTTAGTCAGTCTCATCTGCTTTCTCAGTTTAAATTCTGCCTGATGACATCATACCTGTTTCTCCCACTTGACTTCTTGGGTCACCTCAGTTACATTCAACATATCTGTGTCAATTAGGATGCTTGTGGCTGTACATGGCAGAAAACCCAACTCAAAATGTCTTAAACAATGAGGAAATTTATTGGCTCATATAAAAGGATAGGACAGGTTGACCTTCTGGATGGCTTGATCCAATGATTCAATGAATTCATTAAGGGTCCAGGTTTTTCTATCTTTCCATTATATTCTTCTTCTAGAATGGCCTTATCTCTTGAATCGGAAGATTGCTGTCAGTCCTAATCAGTACCACATGTTTTCTGTTCTCATCAGGAGAGTGCTCCTCTCCCACAGTTATTGAAGACAGATGCTTTTCTTTGGCCTGAAGGAATCAACTTATGGCCCCAACACCAATAAAGACACAAGGGAATAGTATGTGCTTATTGGCTTAGACTTCTACTCCAATCAGTCATTAGCAAGGGGGATTATTATGGGATGGGTTATCATGATTGGGTTACATGGGTCAAGGCCCATCCTGGATCTGGAGTGATTCCTCATATCGTGTTTCTGGGACAGGTGGCAGAAGGCCTGAATGGATGTTGGGCAGCTGATTACAATGTCAACTTCAATATTAAAATCTAAATTCATCATGTATACTCATCCCTCTCAAACCAGACCTCCTCTTGTCTTTTCTATTTCAGCTCATGGTCCCACCATGAACTCAACTACTTTAACTGGAACCTAGAGTCAGCCTTGAAGCTTTCTTTTTGACCCCCTCAATGATTACTCAGTTACCCAGTACTTTTCTCATTTGTAGCCCCCTCTTCTATCTGCTCTCCTCACTCTAACAGTTTTTTAATTGGCTTTCTTTCTCCAATCCCAGTAATTTTCAATCCACTCTCCCTGCTGCTTCCAGAATGAGCTTTTGAAAATACAGATATGATCCTTTTTGTCAACCCTTTGCTTAAACCCTTCACTGGCTTCATATCATTTACATGATAAAATCTGACCTTTCCCTAGGTAGCTGGGGGGTAAATAGGATTTAAAATGCTTTATCTTGGCTACAAAAGGAGCACAGCTAACACTGATGCATAGTAATGTCAGTAAATATTTGCTGCACTAAACAGAATGCTGTGTGGTGTGTACATGTGTGTACAAGGGCCTGAATAGAGGGTGAGTGATTGGCAAGAAGGGAGAGTCGACACGAGGTAGCCTGAAGTTTGACAAAGCTCAGAATTCATACTGGCATGGTAGGTTGGTCTGTCTGTTTTTAATTGTAGTGTGGTCCTTAGGAGCTTTGGTTTAGAAGTTATGCAGCTGGGGTTGGGTTTGAATCCTGATGTCATTCATTGCCACCTTGGGCAAACTGTTGAACTCTCCAGCATCAGCATCTACATTTCCTCTGCAAATGAAGATAATACTATTACCCACTTCCAAGATTTCTTGTGAGAATTTGCTGAGGTGATGCTCAAAAAGCACTCAGCATGAGGTGAATACAAAATTAATGTTGGTTGTTATTGTTATTACTTAATTGAAATGTAACATAAATTATAGTCGTGCTCCATACAATGATATTTTGGTCAACATCAGACCGTATACATGACAGTGGTCCCATAAGATGATAATGGAGCTTATACAGAAACTTGATATATGGCACTTGATATTGGCATTGCAGATCAAGTAGGGGAAAATGATTGATATTCTGTAATGGTGCTGGGACATTTAGTTTTCCATATGATAAATATACATATAAATAAAAATATATATACCATCTAAGTTTGTGTAAGTACACCCTATGATGTTCACGCAATGACAAAATTGCCTGACGACACATTTCTCAGAATGTATCCCCATCGTTAGGTGACATGTGGTTGTACTAATATTTAAAACGATTAAGAGATGTTTTATTAGTACAAACTTCTCCTATAAGAGGATGAATTACATAATATTTCCTTTCACACACGAACACAAATTTTTCTATTGATTGTCTTCACTGCATTAAAATTTGGAGTGGGATGTCTTTAAGTGCAAATATTTTTACATTACTTTTTAATTTTTAAAGTTTTTGAATTTTTTTTTTTTTTTTTTTTGAGACAGAGTCTCACTCTGTTGCCCAGGCTGGAGTGCAGTGGCTTGATCTTGGCTCACTGCAACTTCTGCTTCTCAGGTTCAAGCGATTTTCCTGGGTTCAGCCTCCTGAGTAGCTGGGACTACAGGCATGCGACACCATGCTCAGATAATTTTTTGTATTTTTAGTAGAGATGAGGTTTCACCATGTTGCTCAGGCTGGTATCGAACTCCTGACCACAAGTGATCCACCAACCTTGGCCTCCCAAAGTGCTGGGATTACAGACCTGAGCCACTGTGCCCCGCCATTACTTTTTAAGTAGTTAAAAATTCCTAAAAATGAAATTCAAACCAAATGTTTAGGGACCTCTTGGAACATTTCTGAGAAAGGCTGTGCTCCATGGGACATAATTTAAAAGCTGTGGATCTAGCCCTGCCCTGTACAATACGAGCTATGTGTGCCTATTGGGTAACTGACATTGGCCAGCCCAAACTGAGAGGTGCTGTAAATGTACAATACATATGAGACTTCAAAGATTTAGTACAAAAAAAAATGTAAAATCTCATTAATATGTTTTCGTATTAATTACCTGTTGAAATAATATTTGATATATATTGAGTTACATAAATATATTATTAATATTAATTTTACCTGTTTCTTTTTACCTTTTTAAATGTGGCTACCAGAAAATGTACAACATAGGCTAGGTGCGGTGGCTCATGCCTGTAATCCCAGCAATTTGGGGGCCGAAGTGGGTGGATCATGAAGTCAGGAGTTCGAGACCAGCCTGGCCAAGATGGTGAAGCCCCATCTCTACTAAAAAATACAAAAATTAGCTGGGTGCAGTGGCGGGCACCTGTAATCCCGCCATTTGGGAGGCCGAGGCAGGAGAATCGCTTGAACCTAAAAGGCAGAGTTTGCAGTGAGCTGAGATCGTGCCACTGCACTCCAGCCTGGGTGACAGAGCAAGACTCCGTCTCAGAAAAAAAAAAAAAGAAAAAGAAAAAGAAACTGTACAACATGATATATGTGGCTTGCATTATATTTCTGTATATTTCTAACAGGGCTGATCTAGACTTCCTCCAGCCTTACCTCCTTCTTGCCTCTGGATTCACTGCCTCTCTGTTCTGCTTTGCTCTCCTTAACTCCTTTGGAAGATCTCCAACATCCACGTTTTGCCCCGCACGTCTTGTAAACGACCTGTGGCCAGAGGTTCTGCACATTTCTGCTCTGGGCACCTGTGAATTCTCAATTAGAACTTCCTTGGCCCACTCTGCCACCCTCTGTGGGTGGAACTGAGACTCAGGAGCACAGCCTGATGTCCCTAGAGACTTCATTAGGGCCAGTTCCTGTGTGTGGAACTCAGTAGAGCCTTTGGCTGAGCAGGAGTGGCTGGGTGCAGGGCAAAGCATACCCTTTCTGTGACCCTGGGGGATGCTACTCCTCCAAATGCCTGCTCCTAGACTTCTGCACTGTGGTGGTTATCAGCGTAACAGCAAACAATGGTGCGAACACAGGCTTTGGAGCTGGAGGTTCTGATCCCAGCTCCACTTTACGAGCTCTGCAACACTAGGCTTGCTTATTGATCTCTTTGCATCTCAGTTTCCTCTTCTGTGAAATGGGAGCAATACCAAGCTGTGAGAATTACTGATAGACTTTAAGGGGCATGCATATAAACTGCCTAGCCTGTGCAGACCCTCAGTGGATCTGACTTCACTTCCTCTCCCGAAATCCATCTCCACACTGGGTGAAGAGTGAGTTTGGTAAAGAAGATGAAATGAGGAGAGCGGGGAGATGGAAAGGGCTCAGAACAGAAAGGCTGAGGGCACCAAAGGAAAACTTCCTGACTGTCCATTTTTGTCCAGGGCTAGCCCTGAGGGAAGAGACAGGACTGGGGCTGCTGGGAGCTCTGGGTTAATGAAGAACTGGAGCCCACTCCTCTGCTGTCACCATTGATCTTTCGTTCCAGGCAGCTTGCAAGCTGCCCCAGGAATCAATGTCGGAAGGTGAAAACAAATTTCTAAAATTAGCCGAGAATACACTGCAAGAAAAACCTTTTGTGCAACAAATTGTAATGAAGCTAATATCCGAGGAAGGTGTCATAACAAGGAGCTCAGGGGACAGGCAGCACAGCCAGCACTCTGCCTCACCACAGGGGACTCAGCCCCCATGGGTACTGATCCTATCCACTGGGAAAGACATACAACTCGTCACCACACGGACACATGCACAGCACATTCCAGAGCCTGTGAGTCCTATTATGCAGCCATTAAACCAGCAAGAAAGGACAGCCAGGCTAAGTGCTAATTTTGGGATGGTGTGGAGGGAGGGGCGCACATTTATACTCCGCTGGTGGCATTGGAAAGTGTTCCATCTTGCCAGAAGGCTCTTACGTATGTGCAGTAAGTGCTGGAAAACCATTTAGATTTTTGGCCAGGTTACTCTGCTGAGCAGAGTCAGATGTGACCGTTTGCACTGGGTTAGGAATTCCAAACATGACAGTTTTCTGCTTGCTTTTCATGATGATGTGTCTGTGGTAAACCTTACTATCTGAAGTGAGCACCTCACAGAAGCCCAAATGCCCGAGTGTCTTATTTTGCAGTCTTCCCACATCCTCCTGCCAGCATAAGCTATAAGAAGAACGGAAATAAACAATGAATTTCAGGAGAACCATTTGTGTCAGGAGATACTCACCTGGGACCCATCTCCAAGACCGTGGAATTGTAGCAGGGGAGTTTCAGGAAGGGTGTGTAAGGGGGGAGGACATTTATTCTGGATTTTTGTGACTCATGGATGACATCAATTAGCTGAAGACAAGCCTATGGATTTCCCATCCTCAGAAGGCATTGGGATGTTTTAGTACAACTAAGTGTCTGAGTAAGAAGGCTCTTGGTCTCTTGTCCTCTTGCAGTGGGACTGAGACATCATTACAATCCATAGCAGCTGGAAAAGCTTGAGTTTAAGGCCCCAAATCTGCCAGAGGAGACAGTCAACAACTGGAGGAAGACATCCCACAATCTCCTTTTGCAAAGCTGGTTCCAAGGAAATAACCAAGAGGGAAAACAAATGTTCGCAACACCCATGTTTTAGTTGCATACTTTTGTAGGTGCAAAATATTGGAAACAACCAAATGTGCCACTTCTGGGATTTGGTTAAGTGGCACAGTGGGATCATGGGGTGCTATGTGGGGACTCAGGGCGAAGCAACTAAGGTGAGATGTTATGGGCTGAACGGGACACAGAGTCATTTGCCCACTGGGACTGCAGCTGGGTTAAATGCAGGCACAGACATGAAATGAGTCATGATGCACTCTGAGTGAATAGATGCATAAAGCAGATGGAATCAAGGAGGAAGAGCAGATTTGTTTATGTGTGTACTGTTTTGTTGTTAGTAAAACCAAGCTTATTGTACCTGAAAGAAAGAAAGGAAGGAAGGAAGGAAGGAAGGAAAGAAATAAAGAAAGAAAGAAAGAAAGAAAGAAAGAAAGAAAGAGAAAGAAAGAGAAAGAAACCTGAGTCCACAGGGCATCTGCAATTTGCTGTGATTCCCACCTCTCCTCCTTCTAAATAAACATTCACTTCTGTGTTTAAAAAGAGTCATGATAGGCTGGGCACGGTGGCTCACACCTGTAATCCCAGCACTTTGGGAGGCTGAGGTGGGTGGATCACGAGGTCAGGAGATCGAGACCATCCTGGCTAACACAGTGAAACCCCGTCTCTACTAAAAATACAAAAAATTAGCCAGGCGTGGTGGTGGAAGCCTGTTGTCCCAGCTACTCAATAGGCTGAGGCAGGAGAATGGCGTGAACCCGGGAGGTGGAGCTTGCAGTGAGCCAAGATTGTGCCACTGCACTGCAGTCTGGGTGACAGAGCAAGACTCTGTCTCAAAAAAAAAAAAAAAAAAAAAAAGAGTCATGGACATTAACTATAAAATTCACCAAGATCACAGACCAAATTCTAACAGGGCCCTTAGGTGTAATTTTGTCTAACGCTTCGTCTCAGTCATTAATTAATTCAACAGCATCTACTGTCAAGCATCTACCACAATCTAGGTCATGTACAAAGGACCTGGGGAAAAATGTTGAGCAAATCCAGAGAACTGACCCTCATGGTCTTCAAGGTTTAGGGTCTTTAAGGCTTAGGTAAGGTTTCAATGTACGAATCCCTTCTACATTGCTTCTCATAAACAGTGGCCGTCCAATATCTGCTGGAATACCTGTGGGAGACCATCTGCTGGACACCACTTCTTTTTGAGGTCAGTGCTCCTCCACTTGCTGGGAGCTTAAGTGTGGCTCTCCTGTTCCTTCCATATGAGAGCTGAAGCTGCGCTTTGAGGTCACACTGAAAATGTCTCTTCCTCCTCTAGACTAAGCCCAAGTGTTTTCAAGATGGGAGAAGGCATTTAAAAGTCCCAGCCCTGACATGCTTGACTGTGGTCACACCTAGAGGGAATGGTGTGCTCAGAGCTGCTGCCCCATCTCCCAGGACTGTAGATGGCCTGGCTCTGCTGATCTGCTCCCTAGGCCCACCATGATGGGCTTTCTTCCCCAGTGGAGACCTTTCTAAGTATGATGGACTCATCAGTTGACCTAATATGGGCTGGCACCCAAGGAGTTACAGATCTTTTAGGTTGTTCGGTTTTTAACAAGAAGGAACTTTAACCAAGTCCCTTAGAGGCTACACTGGGTTGAGGTGGGTAAGGATGTGACTAGTTTTTTGACTTCACATTCCTATTTCTACTCCCCCAACTCCAGTCTTACGTTCTTTGACTTCCTCAAACCCAAGAGTCAGAACTTTCTTCATTTTCTGTGAGAGAGGATCTTAATTTGAAAGCTCAGGCTCCAGAAACTCAGTCCCAATGGCCCCAATATTCAATCCCCATGGCACCTTCCCAATTTCTCCCAAGAAGACGAGGGACCCTTAGTCAATCACAACCCTTGGCAGCCAGCCATAGAGGATTCCCAGTGTGGGTCTGTGAGGAATGCTTCATGCTCGGCAGCACTTACAGTATTCAGGAAGCTGTCTCTTTCCAGCTTCCTTTCTCCGGGTCTAATGTCTTCAGGAGATCTTGGTGCTGCTCTTCACTAACTGTATGGTCTTGGGCAAGCTCCTTGGCCTCTCTGAACCTTGTCTTGTAAAATGGAGAAAGCCCTGGTATCTATTTCATAGGGAGTCATGAGATATTGGAACTGAATGAGATAACTGATTTAAAGAATATGCCCGTCCGGGCGTCGTGGCTCACGCCTATAATCCTAGCACTTTGGGAGGCCGGCGGGGTGGATTGCCTGAGCTCAGGGGTTTGAGACCAGCCTGGGCAACAAGGCAAAACCCCGTCTCTAGTAAAATACAAAAAATTAGCCGTGTGTGGCGGTGTGCGCCTGTAGTCCCAGCTACTCAGGAGGCTGAGGCAGAATTGCTTTAACCCGGGAGGCGGAGGTACACTGTAATCACTCAAAATGTTTGCTTCACTGTCTATCACTAAGTTGTAAAGGGAGGCACCAGAACTAGACTCAAGACCCCAGTCTTGGTCATGCCAAAGTACAACAGAATTTTTTTCTCCAACTTTTTAGACATTAGCATTCTATATCTGGGAATTGCATTAGCTTTCGAATACCTTCAAAAGCTTTATGCATTTACTGAGACCTCCGCTACCATCCCCAAGTCACCTCGAATACCACCCAGAAACTGGTAAGCTCACATTTTGGTCTGTATCTTTCCATAACTTTTTTCAATTCTTTTTCTTAAAAAATAAAAGCGAGTTAAACTCTTGCTTTGTAACCGAATGTTTTTCCTTTCATACTATTTCCCGATATTGTTTAATATATTCTTATGCCATTATTATTTTTAATGGGTATATAGTTGTCAGCTGCACGGATGAACCGTGTCTAGTGGACACTTAGATTGCTTCCAATGTCTAGCTATTATAAGCAGTGTCGTGATGAACATCTGTTTTTTTTTTTTTTTTAGTGTCATAGCCATGTTGACTGTGTTCACTAAACCTCTAAGTCTTATTAAAACCTGCTGTTGCTAAGTTCCATTACTGTCCCACCCACCTCAATCCTGTCCTTGAGCAGTTATTATTTTGAAGCCAAGTTCAGGACTTGACATTTAAACCCTGTTTTATTTTATCTTATTAGATTCAGCCCATCAGTCCAGCCTGTCTAGAGCCATCTGGATCCTGTCAATGTTTTTGTAGTCTGCCTCTCCTTTTATTCTTTTTAAAAATTAACTACAAATTTGGTAAACAAGTCTTTTATGTTTTCAACTAAGTCATTAATAAAAATGTTGTACAGGTCAAAGTTGAGGCTAGAGCTCTGTGGCAGGCTTCCAGAGACCTTCTTCAGGTTGGATCAGCCCTTGCTGGGTTCAGCAAGTTACAAATTTTCCTAATTGAACCAGCATTCAGTGCACCTCCTCCTGTAAGTTTATAATAAAGTTCATAAAACAAAGTTGGACCAGATGGTCTCAATACCCAGGCTCAGTCAAGGGGAACCATCTTCAGTTCAGGTTCTGGATGGAGAATTGGGCTCCCATTGTTTCTATTTTAACTGGGGCACTTGGCCACCTGGTCTACTCACTGCCTCCTTAGTGACCCAGGCTGAGGGCTCCCTGGGGTTACTGTCCCCATCATCAGTCAGTGACAGCCCAGGGGGAATGGCTGGCAATACCAGCTGAGCCTAAGTAGGAGTGAAGTCCAGTGCTGAAGGAACCCAGCCAGAGAGGGGCACCTCTGAGTGCTTCTTCAGAGCTTCAGTCTTGACCCCACATGCAGCACTGGGCTGTGGATACGGGAAACCACACATCCCAGGCTTTCACCATGGGGGAGCGATCTGGCGTTGATAGGGTGGTTTAGGGCCCTGCAGAAAGTACAGACTCCAGTCTCAGTACTTAGCTGTGTGACTGTGGGCAAGTCCCTTTTCTTCTTTGAGTCTCAGTGTCCTTATCTGTTGGATGGAGATTAATATTATATACTTTTTAGAGGCTGCTAGCATGTGCATTTAATGAGATAAGGTAGAGACAATAAATATGGTTCAGTGGGGGCAGACCAGTGGCTAAGGGACTTGATTTGGCCAGCAAATGTGTTTTGTTTGGACTCATAGCATTAAAAAAATTGAGGTGGTTTTCAAAAATCAGGCTATTTTACTTTATACTCTGAATCCTGGTTTCTCTTGAAACATTGGAAGATATAGCAACATTAGGCTCACATTCCTAGCTTCCTGCACATGCAGGAATATGGCAGACCATTCATGACTCTTCCCCTTGGACGGGCATTCTTTCTGTTAGCTGTTGTTGTGGTCTCCTCCACCCACACAGCATTTACCTAGGCACGTATGCCCAGTCTGCTTGACCTGCTTACTTCGCAGGCTTGGGTCCTGGAGAGATGGGTTCATCACCCCTGGTGCAATGTGGATGAGCACTGGCTCAAAATTGGGTTGCTTAGCCCTTGTGTGATCTCTCGGTGCCTCAAATTCCTCTTCCATAAAACTGGCATTAAGAATGAATTGTTACAAAAATTGTGCCTGTCGAAGCTCTTAGCTGGTGCCCTGTGGAGTTGTGCAGACTGCTCGGCCACCCATGGCAGCCTCAGCTGGGAGACCCACCTTGGAAACTGGTGGGAGCCAAGGGAAAGCCGAAGTGCAGAGCAGCAGCAGACACAGCACCTGCCTCCTGGCCTCACCACATCCCTCAATTACAAGAGGCCATGGAAGCCATAGTAGGGCAAAGGGACATTCCAGGTGACATTCACTGTAGATCACAAAATGGAACTACTGGAGAAAATGTCATCTGTCATAGAAGAGGTACCCTATGCCTGTGTTATTGTGCCCTCAATCTCTTCCATCTGCTTTGCTGCAAGGGTCCCCATGGGCCTAAGATGTCAGTCAGGTCTTTCCCTATGCTTCCTCCTCGTGTCTTCAGAGTATTAGGGCTCTTCAACATGGATTTTCCTGAGAAACTAGAACGGGCCCCTGTGGGCCTCAGAGGAGCAAATAATTCTTGGAAAAGGGTGCAGCCTCACCAGGCCACAGGGGGCAAGCAGCTTGGAGACCAGAGCTCTTTCACTTTTAGCCTAAAAACTTCCTGGCGCCACAGAGCAGCCCAGTGCGGCAGTCTCTGGGCAGTGGTGAGTATCCATGATCATCCCTTTATGCCTGTCCAGTGATTTCAAAGTGCTGGGCTAGTAAACCAGCTGGCTTCTGTCTACAAGTTTTTGGCCCAGTGCTCTGGCCTGTTGTATAAGTTTGTAACAAACTCATCTGTGTGCTATCGGCAGATTTCAAAGCTACTTCCCGTCTCTGAACTCTGGTCTCCACTGGAGACCTCCTTCCTCTCATCTAGTGGGAGTGGGGGCGTTAATGAACCCTGTTGGGCACAGCCGTTGGAGCGGCTAGGATCTGATGCCTGCCTGCCATGCAAGCCTTAACCACTTTCGTGAAGCCACCAACTCTCCACCACCTGATTTATTCCCTTTTCTCTCTTCAGAAGGTGAAGACCATCAGGCTTAAGCTCAACATTTCTCTGTACATTTTCCCAGTGCCTTGTTCTTTCTTCCTGCCTCAGCATCCAGTAGTTCCTGTCAGTGTTCAGAGAGCACCTACTATGTGCTGACACTGTGGATAGCACTCAGCAGACAAGGTCCCCCTTCTCTCCAAGGTTTATTACCCCCAGCTGCTGCTCCAGAAGCACCTGCAGCATCCTGTGCTCTAGATTAGGAGGTGGAAACTTACAGCCTGTGGGCCAAATGCATTATGATATCTGTTTTTTTAAATAAAGTTTTATTAAGACACAGCCAAGCTTATTTGTTGACACATGGTCTTTGGCCGTTTTTGTGCTATGATGGCAATTGCGTGATTGCAAAAGAGATCGTACGGCCCCCAAAGCTGAAAAAATTTACTCTCTGGCCCCTTACAGAGAACATTTCCAATCCCTGCTCTAGGTGCCATGCCTCCCTGCCTCCCCTACCCCCAGGTGAGTTGTTCCTCTCCACCTCCACGGACCCCTTTCTCTGGTCTAGGTTGCTTACCTGTTCTGTAAAACCTCCCTCTCTGTTCATTGACAGATTTCTTGAAGGAGTTATGTATGCTCACTGTCCCCACTGCCTCCCTGTGCTAGCACCCAAGGGGGCAAGGGTGTCTGTCTTCCCAGGCTCTGAAAGCCACTCTCTGGATGGGACCTGGGAGTGGTGGCAGTGGCATGGAAACCTTCAGAGGAATCTGCCCCCTGAGACCCTCCTCCTTGTGGGGCTCCCCCAGCCCCCTGAAACTCTTGCTTTTAGTCCAGCTATGCACATGGATGATGTGAGGATCTGAGAGGGGAACAGGATCATACAGAGAAAAGAACGCAGGATGAGGACTCAGGCAGATCTGGGGGCGACTCTGCCACTTGCTAGATGCGTAACCTTGGGTTGGTTCCTTCGCCTTCGACCCTCTCAGTTTTCTCATCTGTACAATGGGGTTGTGATGCCCTATCTCTGGCACCTATATCTAGAAGGCTTCCTTTCCTCTCCTGTTCCTGCCCTTCCATCTCCCTGGGGGTACCACTCCCCTGGAGGATGGCTAGAGGATAATAGAGGCAGGCTGTGCTGAGTGGAATGGCTCACGAGCTCAGAGCAAGAGGGGCCGATGGCCCGTGGCCTGACCCATTTCTGGACTCTGGATCCCTGCCACACGCCCCTCCCCTGAGCCTGGTCCTTTCTCACAAGTGAGGGCTGAGAATGAGTGTGCCCAGCCAATGGCAGGCTGCAGAAGGCAGCAGCCGTGAGAGCTGAGGGCCTTTGAGAGGCACAGGTGCTGGGGCCTGGCAGAGGAGGCCGGGCTGGTTGCTATGGAGAGAGAAATGTTATGTGGTTAAGTTGTTTGATTGGCGGCCTTGAGAAATACCCATGTCGCCCAGGGCCTCAGAGCCATCTATCACTTGGAAGCCCTCCTTTCATGATGAGGGTTATCTATTTGGCTAAGAAAACCACAATCACAATCCTTTCCATACAGATGGCCCTTCCCATTTTACACATTTTAGGGAGCCTTCTTCAGTTTATAAGAAGCCTGAGGCTTCATTCTGTTAGGGGCTGACTTCCACTGGGGCACATTCTGTGTGCTAGGCACAAAATGGTGCAGGCTAAGCCCCACAGAGCCTTTGACTTGTAGCAGCTCCTAATCCCATGCAAAGATGAGCTCAGACCAGGTGCAGTGGCTCATGGCTCATGCCAGAATTTTTGGAGGCTGAGATGGGAGGCTCACTTGAGGTCAGAAGCTCAAGACCAGCCTCTACAAAAACAAAAATAAAAATTAGCTGGGCATGGTGGTGTGCACCCATAATTCCAGCTACTTGGGAGGCCGAGGCGGGAGGATCACTTGAGCCCAGGAGGTCCAGACTGCAGTGAGCTGAGATCCAGCCACTGTAGTCCAGCCTGGGTGACACAGTGAGACCCTGTCTCAAAAACTAAAAATAAATAAATAACAAAAGATGAGCAAAATCTCAGAAGCAAGGTTCTGAGTGGGAAAGAAAGGGGATGTGGAGGTGGCCTGGGAAGGGAGGAGGGATACCCTCATCTGAGATGGGAGGAGAGGAGGCAGAGAAGGATGAGACTACAGGAGTGCTGTGAGGGGAACTAACAACAATTACGTGTCCACTTCGATCCAGGCACTGTGCCAGGCATTTGGCGTACATCGATTCATTTATCACAACAGAATTCTTTTGGTGGTGAGTAACGGAACCACAATGCAAACTGGCTGAGATGAAGAGATGATTACTGGCTCGGGTGCTCAAACTGTAGGAAGGGCTATGTTGACAGAGCATGAGGAGTCACTTTTTCATACCATGTGGAAAAGGCCACCAGCTGTTCCCAGCCTCCCCATTTTGTCTCCCAGGCAGGGGACATTTTGCTCTTTCCCTGGCTGCAGTTAGAAATATCTCCGGGAAGGACTCTCACTGGTTCAGACCATGTCAGGTGGGCCTCTGAGTTTGTCGCAGTGCCAAGAAGAGGGGCATGTCAGAAGGTGGCTGGGA
The DNA here is from genome assembly GCF_047675955.1 of Chlorocebus sabaeus. NCBI lineage: Eukaryota > Metazoa > Chordata > Mammalia > Primates > Cercopithecidae > Chlorocebus > Chlorocebus sabaeus. The sequence continues at coordinate 102,396,550 of NC_132923.1, forward strand.
GCTCCCACTGGACCCTGTGCTAGAACTGGGGTGCAAGGTGGGAAGTAGTCATTTCTAGGGGAAGTGACAGTGGTGGTAGCACAGAAATGGCTCCAGAGAGTCATTAAAAAATTCATTTAACAAAATCTGATGAATACCAACCATGTACCAGGCATTGTTTTGCCATGGCAGCTTACTAGGACCAATACTCAGCCCCTGCTCTCTTGGAGCTTATACATTTTTGAGGGAGACAAGGAATAAACAAGTAGATGAAGTAACACAATTTCAGGTGTTAAGTGATAAGTAAAACAAAGAGAAATATTGTAAAGGGATTAGAAAAAATGGGGGAAGGTGCTGGTTTTGTTGGAGTCATCAGGGAAGGCCTTGCTGAGGAGGCTGCGTTGGAGACACGAACTGTCTGTAGGGGAATGAGTTATGCCAAGATCTGGCAGAGGGAACCACATGTGCAAAACCCCTGAGGCAGAAATGAGCTTGGCATGTTTCAGGAATAGACAAAAGGCAACGTGGATGGAGCAGTGTGAGCTGGGGAGGAGGAGTGGCTGGTGGGGTGACAGTAGACAGGGCCCGGTTGCATGGTGTCACCTTTGCTGGCCATGGTAAGGAGTTTGGATTTTGTTCTAAGTGTGATAAACTTCCACTCTGGAGCAATGACCTTTTGCAGATAAGGAAACTGAGTCATGAGGAGGTGGAGTTAACCTGCCCAATAATAAAGGTCGTACATGGTGGGACTCTCTCTCTGGAGCCAATCCTTGCTTTCTTTCTTCCACATCTTTCTTCCTCTAGTTAGCTGTGAAAAAATTAGGAGGGGGCAAGGAAAGAAAGTGGGCAGCAGCAGCCTCATGACCTGTCCTTCCTCTGTGAAGTGGGACAGATGGTCTTCTGAGAGGGAGGGGCAGCGGTGGGTCAGTGAGACTGGCAGAGGGTGGAAAGGGTTGGCACAGCCGTGGAACAGAACGGGAAATGGAGAAGCCCGGGAGTGAATAAGAGGATTGGAGGGCCGAGGAGAGCCCTGCCAAAGCTGGAGACCAAGAATCTGTAGTGGAGTGGATCAGCACAGTTATTTGATTTTCTCCAGCAGTACTTGGCAGGCGGCCAGCCTGGGACAGAGGCAGAGAGGAAGGAGGGATCTGTGAATAAAGGTGGGGATTGGGACCGCAGGTTCGAGGGCAGTGGAGGGTGCTGGTGGGGATGTGGTGGAAACGACTTATACGCATGTGCAAGAATATATTTTGGTGTTTTCTAGGACAGGTGCAATAAAATGTTATTTAATTCTCAACAAAGGTGGTTATTTACAGTTTTAGTTCATTGAGGTTTCAGTTTTATACCTGTATAAGATCTTGCTTACAGATAACATCACTGTCATGAGATGGGCTGTGCCCACCCCACCAAATTCATATGCTGAAATCCTAACCCTCAGTACTCAGAATGCAACAGTATTTGGGGACAGGACCTTTAGAGAGGAGGTGAAGTGAAAATGAGTCCGTTAGAGCAGGTCCTAATCCCACCTACCTGGCATCCTCATAGAAAGAATGAGGCCCTTAGAGCAGGTCCTAATCCCACCTACCTGGCATCCTGATAGAAAGAATGAGGCCCTTAGAGCAGGCCCTAATCCCATCTACCTGGCATCCTCATAGAAAGAATGAGGCCGTTAAAGCAGGCCCTAATCCTGTCTACCTGGCATCCTCAGAGAAAGAATGAGGCCCTTAGAGCAGGCCCTAATCCCATCTACCTGGCATCCTCATAGAAAGAATGAGGCCGTTAAAGCAGGCCCTAATCCCGTCTACCTGGCATCCTCATAGAAAGAATGAGTTCATTAGAGCAGGCCCTAATCCCATCTACCTGGTATCCTCATAGAAAGAATGAGCTCATTAGAGCAGGCCCTAATCCCATCTACCTGGTATCCTCATAGAAAGAATGAGTTCATTAGAGCAGGCCCTAATCCCATCTACCTGGCATCCTCATAGAAAGAATGAGTTCATTAGAGCAAGCCTAATCCCATCTACCTGGCATCCTCATAGAAAGAAATTTGGATGCAAAGAGACACCAGGGGTGGCGTGCACAGACAGATGACCATGTATGTGGAAAGGTGGCAAGAGGGTGGCTATCTGCAACAAGTGAGAGAGGCCTTGGGGGAGACCAACACTGCTGACACCTATATCTTGGACTTCCAGCCTCCAGAACTGGGAGGAGTAAATTCTTGTTGTTAAGCCACTCAGTCTTGGCATTTTGTTATGGCAGCACCAGCAAACTAATACAATCACGAACCAAAACATTTTCTTTGGGTCAGACTGTGTTTTAACTTGTCCTGCCCAACCCTGCCTGATCCAGCCCTTACCTACCTTAGCCCTGCCTGATCCAGCCCATACTGATCTTTCCATCCTCACCATCTTTGCTCCCCTGACTTCTCTCATGCTCAGTGTTCCAGCCACACTGCCTTGAAATGTCCTTCTTGTCTCAGGGTCTTCCCACATTCTGTTCCCTCTGCCTAGAACATGCTTCCTCTCTTTTTTCATCTAGATAGCTCCTTATTCTTTGGATTTCAGCTCAAATGTACTTTTTTTTTTGTTAGGAAAGCTTTCTGTGACCATCACACTCTCCCCCTAATCCCTGGCCCCCAACTAGCGCAATCCTTATTTGACATGTTGTCTTAGTTGTTCCTTTGGGGACAGATTCCAGGACAGAGACTTGTGTGCATGGAACCGACGCCCACAGGGAATGGGGTGGGAGTGAGAATGAGCAGGTGGAGTGGTAGAGCTGTGATAATGTCATAATCAAGGCAACATCAACCCCATAAGGAGCTGTGGAGCTGGGATGGTCCAGTAGCTTTCCCGTGACTGCATTTACCTGTCACTGGCAATGAGATGCCTCAGGGATGGGGCCTGGTCTTTGCAAGGTGGTTGTTAAGGGCTGAGGGCAATTCCTGAGAAAGACTCAAGTGAGAGCTGCCAGCATCCAGTACCCCTGGCAGTTGGGAATAAGTGTCTCAGCCCTGAAGGGAGGACTGGGGGGCACACCACAGCACCCACTACCTATGCTCCCACCTTTCCTTCAGAGCACTTGGCGCCAGTTGTAAGTAGATATTTCTGTGATTAGTTCACAAATTTTCCTTTCCCACTAGATTTAGAGCAAAGAGGAGTTCCTTGACAATAAAAGTGGCACCCCATAGGGCACAGAGGAAGGAGGTGGGATGGGTGGGTATATGGGGAGAAGACAGTTGGACCAGGGAATGGAAGAGCAGGGACCTCAGGAAAATCTAGGAGGAAATGCTTGTGTGGCTGGAAAGACTTGACTTTGGTTATTATTGCAGGAAAAAGGGGAACTGAATGAGAGGGGAATGTTAGTTCATTTGCCACCTGCTACGTCCCAGGCACTTCCCTGTTTAATCCTTATGACAACCCTGGGACTAAGGATTGTTGCAGCTTGAAAAGGGTTGATGAGAGGTCGGGCATTTCTAAGAGGAGGCTGATAGGTTGGCTGCTAAGAGGGCTTTGAGCCTGGCATCAACTTTGTGACTTTATTGCAGAATAAATATGGCCAACTTCTGGCTCCTTGGGCTCCCCTTGTCTCTGCTCCAGGCTAGGCATGTTCTTTCTGTTCATGCAGTCTTTTGCCAGCTGATTTAGTTAATTAGGTTTCTGCTTACTCAATTACCATCACCCCCTCCCAAAGTCTTGCCTCCCCGTGACCATACCCAGGCCACCATGATTGGCGTTTGGGGTCTTCCCAAACTCTTCAGTCACATTTTCAGGTCATCTCTTGGTTTGTGCCAACAGACGGCATATCTCATCATTCTGCATGGATTTTACTAACCTCTTTCTCAGAGGGCGGTCTTGCTTCTCGGTCCCACATTCACTCCCACATGTGGCTGTCAGGTATTGCTTTTGTAGCTTTGACAGTGACAGTGAGTAGCTTTGAAGCTCAGAGAGGTTAAGTTACTGGCCCAGTAGAGCTGAGATTTGGTGGTAGGTCTTCTGACTTCCAAGGCAGAGACTGAAGGGATGGATAAAGGACAGGACGGTCACAGGTCAGAGTTGTACAACCTCATGTTCCATGGGGAGTTCTGGGCATAGATTGCTTTGTGGTCATGTACTTAGGGTCTCCCAAGGCTTGGTAGAGACAATTGCAGCCAGTTCAACTAAGAGCCACTGGATCCTTGGGAGCCACACCTGTGTTGGCCAGAGCTGAGTCTGTGCTCCAGGGATCTCTCAGAGCTGAGCCTACTGTGGTGGCCCCAATGGGAGCTGACCAGTGCTGCTGCCTGTGGTTGGGTAAGTTGAGTCTGGGGGGTGATTGGGGTTAAAAACCAGCTCACGTATACTCACCAACCTTTGCACACTGGTTTGGGGCTACCGTAGCCTAGAAGAAGGAGCACCTTCTCCCTTCCAGACGAGGCAGCATTTTGTAATTTTACCACCTTGTGGGACAGCCTTTCTCTAATTCCTGCAGAAGTGCAACCTGAAAGTCAGCCGAGTGGGTTGTGCCCAGCACTGCATGAGCTCTGCAGACCTCTCATATGCCCCTAGATTTCTGGAAAGCCCTCTAGGCAGCCAGTACAAGGTCAAACACTTCTGTGTAGCAAATCCTGCAGGGGGATTTGTTCTGGGAAGGGAATTACATTTCAATTTGATTTAATTCAATGAGAATGACACCAAATTGATCAGCTGGTAAAATGCCATTTGATGGGCAGATCTGCTCTTTCCAAGTCAATAAGAACCACCAGAAAAGTCAGTCTTATTTTTTCAGACAGAACTGAAAGTTTTACCCATTTTCTTTGCCTTTTAAAAAGGGTTCAAATTTCCTGAAGGTGGAGAGACTTTTCCTGATAGGCCTGGTGACCTGAGCAAAGTGATTAAACCACCAGGCACCCAGGGAACACAAAACAAGTTCTATATCCTTTTTTTTTGTTTTTGTTTTTAATTAAAGGCTCCCTAAATGCTAGGAGCTCTCCAGTTGTGGTTCCTTGCCCTTTGCTATATGCCAGCTTGCTTTCTGGGGTGTTAGCACACATTTGGGTACTTGACCATGCCTGCTGCAGGAGTTCGCAGAAACCATCTGGTCACCTCTGTAGACCTAGAAGTGTGCAGTGGTCCAGACTTCTGTGCACTTTGTACTAGACTCTTGTAAGATCTTGAGAAATTTCTCAGATTCTCTGAGCCTAAGTTCTGTCATCTGTAAAATGGGCATGCAGCCTCCCTCGGTCCACCTCTGGGCTACTCCCTTTGGAGGAGCAACATGAAAAACAACCACGGCCCCACAATAGCCACTGCCATTATTCTGCACACCACAATCACTAGCATTATTTTTGAGCAGTTACCATGTGGTAGGTGCTATCGAAAGCTTCATCTGCATTAAATCCCATAATCCTTGTAACAATTCCATCAGGTAGATACAGTCCGTTTGGCTATGGTGCTTATTTTGGAAATGCAAATTTGTTTCAACGCGATCCATGTGTCAGGAAACTATTTGAGCGTTATGTTAGTTTTGCATTTGCTTTTGTCTGATTTGGTGTGTGAGAAACACAAGGCGAGTGCAGAAAATTGCTCCCAGTTGAACTGAGCTGTGTAGTAAACACACATATGGACACACTTCAAACATCTCCTGGCATTTTCAGTTCATCATGTATTATGAGCCACTCACAGGGTGCTACAACCTTCCTTCTGACTCCAGGTCTACCTCCTCCCACCACCTGACAGTAATTCTGAAGCTCACTTCCACACTCACAGCATGTAGCATCATGCTTATTGTAGTGTCTATGTATGTCTTTTATGACATTTAACACGTGTAAAACTGTGTTACCATTTTTCTTAGGTTTCTTTTATTTTTACTGTGTCGCCGAAGGAAGTCTATGAGTGTTGTACCCCAAATCCATTGTTCTCATGAACCCTTTGGTTTTTGCGCAGTGTGGTAATTTTTTGTTTTATTATTCTTTCTTTCTAAATTGTGATAAAAGACACATAGCATAAACATTTTACTGTGATTTTTTTTTTTTTTTTTTTTTTTGACAGAGTCTTATTCTGTCACCCAGGCTGGAATGTAGTGGCATGATCTCAGCTTACTGCAACTTTAGCCTGCCGGGTTCAAGCAATTCTCCTGCCTCAGTCTCCCGAGTAACTGAGACTATAGGCATGTGCCACTGCACCTGGCTAATTTTTGCATTTTTAGTAGAGTCAGAGTTTCACCATCTTGACCAGGATGGTCCTGAACTCCTGACCTCAGGTGATCCACCTGCCTTGTCCTCCCAAAGTGCTGGGATTATAGGCATGAGCCACCATGCCCAGCCCACTGTGACCATTTTTAAGTATACAGCTCACTGGTACTAAGGACATTCATATTGTGGTGCTACTGTCACCACCATCCATCCACAGAATTATTTTTATCTTAAAAAAAGTGAACCTCTATACCCAGTTCACAACTCCCCACTTCTCTTCTCCCCTGTTCCTTGCAAACACCATTGTACTTCCAGTCTCTAGAAATTTGACTACTCTATAAGTGGAATCATACAGTATATGTCCTTTCATGACTGTTTTATTTCACTTAGCATAATGTTCTCAAAGTTCATGCATGTTGTAGCATGGGTCAGAATTTCCTTCCTTTTTAAGGCTGAATAATATTCCATTGTATGTCTATACTACACTTTGCTTATCCATAGCAGGTGACTTTTAGGAACACTTACGAGGCATGACAGCAGAGCTATCCTATTACTTTTCTGTTTTGCACATGAGGAAACTGAGGCACAGAGTGGTTAGGTGACTTCCCCAAGGTTTCCCCACTAATACATGGGAGATCTGAGATTCAAACCCAGGCCTCGGTCATTCTGCAACTTGTGGCTCCGATATTGTGTTACCTCAAATGCTGTGTTACCTGCTTCCTTTTTTTTCACGTTACAGTCATCAAACCAGACGATGTTGACTTTGAGTCAGCTTGGTTATTAATTTCCTGTTGTTAACAGAAGCTTTAGTGTCTGAAATCTCTGCTGCACCATCTGGAATTTTTAATAAAAACTCAAGGAATTTCCAGGGGTTTCTGTGTATTGCATATGTGTACTAGCAAGGGAAAAATGCTATTTAAAAATAGAAATGCCTACAGCCACTTTTCAACTCCAGGTGTGGGGTGAGGAGGTGCCCAACAGAAGGAAGGCTGCTCTTTTGTTTAAAAAAATATATATATATAGTCAGGCTTTTTGGATTATTCAAGGGAAGGCTCACTCCCTACCTCCACCTCGAATTGTCTGGAAAGGGAGGCTCTAAACTAAATTGCTCTACAGAACAAGCTAGCAGGACTTCGAGAACGTTCACTGGCAGCTCAAAAGGGAGGGAGTTTTCAGGGTCTTGTAACACTCACGAAAAGAGGAGATTAAATAACGTTCATTGTAGAGAAATTAAGTGCCTCTGGACAGGGCAGCAGCCTGGGGCCCCAGAAGAGTGGTAGGCAGATGGGTACATAGTCATAGCAGTAAAGAATACTATGGGAAATCTCCTTTGTTGAGGTGGTTGAAGAACTCCTTGATGGTGACAATTTTAAATGTTTTCAGCTGTGTGCTATTTTGTAACCTCCTTCACCCTTGGTGTAGTCAGCTACAGAGAGCAGGCAGGCTTGGGTTAGTGACATCTTAGTGCAGGAAGGTGGATGGTATGGGTTCCTGAGAAGGAGCAATTGTAGGGAACAGGACAGCAGGGATGGGAAGTGCCACATGTGAGGAGTTTGAGAACTGGGCTGAGAGCAGGGGTTGGGTGCAGAGAGCAGGGATGCAGCTGAGTGGAAGCACACCCTGAAAATGGTAGGAAATTGGGGAGAAGTCTGCTCTTAACATAATTAGCTTAGATGGAAGCTGAGGTTACTTTTCATGGATGACAGAGGAGTGGATGGTTCAGAAGACAGCACACATGGCCATCTGGGGAGCTGGCTCCCAGGGAGTGATCCACCTGCTGCCCCTCCTGGGCTGTTCTGCAACTTAAGGGCATGCACTTTATAATGAGCATGACTGTGCTCTTTTACGGCTATCGCTTGCACATCTCCAAGGTACTCTTTGCACATCTAGGTGCCCTTCTTAAAGTCATCCGCACAGATTTGAAAAGCTGGCATGAGTACTTCTCTGCAATGGCAATAAGGTAGCATGAGGAAGGGACTCTCTTTTCTAATTTGCTCAAAGTCATCATTTGGGCTTGTGGCAGATAAATAGCGCTGCCCTTTTTTGAGTTCTTAATATGTGTTCTTTATGCATATTACCTCTTTAGATCGTTAGAACAACCCGACAAAGTCAACCTTGTTCCAGTTCTTATCAAGGAAGAAAGAGAGGCTTAGAAAGGCTCAGAGGTTGGTGACTTACCCAAGGTCATGCATCTAGGAATTGGCAGAGGTGAAATGTGAACCAGGACTCACTCGTCTCTCAAACCTGTGCTTATAACCACTTTGGTTGCTGCCTTTGTCCTTGAAAAAGATGGAGGATTCTTAGATCCATCATTTGGCCTATAAGTCTGCAAGGCTAGGGGTTCTTGTATTGAGCAGTGTTAGGATCACCTGGAGGGTTTGTTAAAGCAGATGGTTGGGTTCCCACCTCCAGAGTTTCCTGGTAGAGTCTGGAAAATTTGCACATCGAACAAATCCTCAGGTGAGCAGAGTTGCTCCTCTGAAGACAGCAGTTGAGAGCACTGTGCTAGGCTGATCTAACTTGCTAGGTCATCTAGGCATTGTCTCTGAACCCCAGGCTGTGCTCTGCTATACCAGCCATGGACACAGACTGGGTGGGGCTTTGATTTATTATCCTCTCAGGCTGGGTGCTGGGTGCTGGGTGCTGTCCCTGTCTTCCTGGCCAGCTGCCCAGGTCTGTCTGGTTCTGGCTAGGTCTGGTGTTCAGGCCCTCTCTTCTCCCTTATGGGAACATGCACACTTTCTGTGGCTAGGCTGCACATCAACAGTGCTGAGATCTGAGGGACTGGAGGGAGGGGAAGCAGGACCTCAGAGCTGAAGTGGGCTGGAGGACAACGGCTTCATCTGTTCTCTCCCTCAAAGAGCAGGTGCGTGGGGTGTGGGGCATGCTGACTCAGGGATTCAAATGGCCTCTGCAGCAACTCAGGGGTCCCTCTCCTCTCCCTGCTGGGTCCAGACAGCCTTTCCCTTGGAGACAGACAGGTTGGAAATCCAAGCAGAAAGAAAAATATCTTAATGCATCAATGTCTTTCAGCCGTGGTTTAAAGGGTCCAAGAGACAGGCTGTCAGATGCAGTCTCTGGGTCCCCAGACCAATATGCCTCTGCTCTGCTCCTGACACCAGTCTCTTAACTCCACAGTTGGAAGGGGAATCAACTCATGAGAGTGTGTGAGTGTGTGTGTATGTGTGGAGAGTGGTACCTTCCATAAAAGAGGAAGCTAAGGAGCTGGGTTAAAGCTTCTATGTGGTGTGAGGCTGTATGGGGTCAAGAGGAAGCAAACAAACAGGGGATCTGGATTGGAGAGATTCTCACAACAACCCCATGAGGTAGGGACTGTCAGTCTGTTCTACAGAATCTGAGGCAGGGAGAGGTTGAGCCACTTGCTTGAAGTTACGCAGTTGGTAAGTAATATGGATGGAGTTTTAACAGACACTTCACAGAAGAAGAAATGATGGAAAATAAGCCTATGAAAAGATACTCTACGTTATTACTCACCAGCAAAATGCAAATTGAAGCCACAATGAAATGCCACCACACACCCTCTAGTCCCCCTAGAATGGCTAGTGTTAAAAAAACCCAAAACTGTATCAAGTGTTAGCAAGAATGTGGAGGAGCTAGAACTCTAACACACTGTTGGTGGGAATGGAAAATGGTAAAGCCACTTTGGAAAACAGTTTGTTAGTTTCTTAAAAAGTTAAACCTACACCTATCACATGATCTGCGATCCCACTCCTAGGTTTTTAACCCCAGAAAAGAAAGTCTTTGTTGACACAAGAAGAACTCGTATATGAATGTTTCTAGCAGCTTTATTTGTAATAGCCTCGAACTGGAAACAACCTAAATGCCCATCAGCAGGTGAATTGATAAATAGTGGCAAATCCATACAATGGAATAATACTAAGCAATGAAAAGGAGCTATTGATATATGCAACCATGTGGCTATATCTCACAAGAATTATGCTGAGTTCAAGAAGCAAGACATAAAAGAGTACATACTGCATGCTTCCATTTGTATAAAATCCTAGAAAATACAAACTAATCTGTAGTGACAGGAAGAAGATCAGTGGTCGCCTGAAGATGGGGGAGTGAGGAATGGCAGGGGCAGGAGCAGGGGATTCAAAGGACACAAGGAAACCCTTGTTGGAGGGATGGAGGTGGTCAATATCTTGATTGTAGTGATGGTTTCAAGGGTGTATACCTGTGTCTAGACTTGTCCAATTGTGTAGTTTAGACATGTACAGTTTGTTGTATGTCAATTATGCCTCAACAAAGCTGTTGATAATAATAATAAACAGAACCCAGGCTGCAGTCTGTCTCCACGCTGGAACTCTAATCTACTCACTGTTCTATTTTGCAGCTGTGTATTAGAGAGTAGGGCTGGCTCTGGGTCTGCACAAGGTAGGTCATCACAGCACCCTATGCTGGGTAAAGTGCTTGGTACTTCGCATTGTTTACTCTTCTCATTCCTTAATTCTCTCAGGAAGGTCCTGTTTGATTATGTCCATTTAATGCACATGGTGTGGTTAAGCGACATACTCAAGGTCACATGGGTGGGGCGTGGGAGAAGGATGGCCCCCCTCCTTCACCACTTACACAGCCACCACCTCCTTCAGAAGAGAGGTGAAGGAGCAGCAAACCCAGCCCAAGTAATTTCCAAGGCCTTTGGTCAGGGTCCAAGAACAGGCTGGCCAGGGCAACAAAATCATTCTCTGAAGAGGGGAAGCAGATCTAGTCTAAGGCTCCCTTCAGTTCTGGTCTCCAGTGCATCTGTGAAATGAAATAGCTTTCATTACTTAAAGGCCACCTACCTCGGTGGATGCCTTTGCCTGCATTTTAGAAATAGACCTGGTTCTGCCATTTACCTTGCCAGTGACCTTGAGCAGTTCAACTCTCTGGGCCTCTATTTCCTCATCTGTAGAACGGCAGTAATTAGACCTAACTTCCAGGGTCTTAAAAAAGGGTTCAATAAATTAAGGGATATAAAAGTGCTTTGGACAATGGTGAACCCTAAAAAAAAAACCTTTGTTTGTTTTGGTATTTCATAGTTCATTGTTTGCCCTAAACGAGGTCAATTTTTTAAAAAAATTGTGGTAAGATATATAATATTTATTATTTTAACTCTTTTTAAGTGTGTAGCTTAATGGCATTAGGTACATTTGCAATGTGGTACACCACCATCACTTTTCATTTCTAGAACTTTTTAATCATCCCAAACAGAGACTCTGTCCCATTAAACACCAACTCTTCATTCCCCTTTCCCCTCACCCTCTGTTCCCTGGTTACCTCTATTCTGCTTTCTGCTCCTATTAATTGGCCTATTCTAGGTACTTCATATAAGGGGAATTGTACAATACTGGAATGGGATCATTAACCCCACATTAATTCCCACTTTTTTCTGTTTGCTTGGTTTTGGTGTCAGGGGTGGGAGGAGATGGAACTTTGGAGACTGCCTTGTAGACAGAGGAGCCCACTCTTTCCAGAGCAGAAGATGGGGTGCTGGGTAGTCCCTGGGCCGCTCTGAGAGGCTGGACTTGGCATGTAATCTAATATGACTGATGTTTTTATAAAATGGGGTAAATTTGGACATAGAAAATTAACACCATGTGAAGGTGAAGGCAGAGACGGAGTGATGCTTCTATAAACCAAGAAACTCCAAGGATTGTCAGTAAACCAGCAGAAGCTAGGAGAGAGGCATGGAACGGATTTCTCCTCACAGCCCTCAGAAGGAACCAACCCTGTCACAATTTTGATCTTGGACTTGAGCCTCTGGAACTGTGAGACACTAAATTTCTGTTTGTTTTAGCCACCTAGTTCATAGTACTTTGAAGTGACCTTTACACCACTCTCATTTAGAGATGAGGTCTGTGTCCCCTCCTCTTGAAATTGAGTGGCTGTTGTGACGTGTACACATGTAAACTGCAGAGCTGCCTGTCTGTGACTTCCAAGGCTAGGTCATGAAAGGAGATAAAGCTTCTTCCTGTCTTGTTGGGCTGCTTGCTCTTGAAGACTTCAGTCACTATTCATGCAGCCTGCCTTCCCAGCTTCCTGTGGTTGTAGAGTGTACGGAAGGCAATTGGACCACTATAGACAGCGGGTAAGAGCTGAGGAAACAGCCTCTGCCCACTGGTAGCATGGAGGACCCTGAAGGCAAGAATGGGCTCTTACTTGTTGGAAACCCAGTTGAGTCCACTTACAAATTAATTAGACACAATGCCATTTCCAGATGAGAGTTCTGGGAAGGCTACTGTGGTTAGGGCTTGGTTCTCTTTCCTCCTAGGAAACCATTTAATCCAGACTCTGAAGGGTCAGGAGATGGGAGGGCCTTCTTGCTGGTAGGCAGAGTGGCCTCTAAATGGCATGATTGGAGAGGCATCCCCAGCCTGAGCCCCAAACACTTCCTCTGCTCTCCTCTGTCTTTCCCTGTTAGAAGCACCTCCACTGAGCTGTCTTCACTCACCCTCATAATGGCTTTTTATTGAGTTCCTACTCTGTGCCAAGCACTTTACCTACATTATCTCGTTCAAACCTTGCAATGACTCTGCCCAACAGGTTTTATTGTCTTTCTACTCTATCATTCACCTCTCAGTAGAATTAATTAACCAAATTAATCCTATAAGCAAATCTCAATTGCACCATGAATGTCTCAGGCAAAATAACAGGTTTTAACTACTGTGGAGGAAGACTGGCCCCTTTAAGGAAGAAGTGACTGCAACCAGGGTTGAAACAGGTTGTAAAATGTTGAAATCTGCTGAGCTCCGGAATGGAAATTTCTTTCAATGTAGATTAGGCCTTGATTCAGGGTACAGAGAGAGACTGGTACCTGTGGTTCCCTTGGTAACTGCTCTCTGATTGGAAGGAGCCTGAGTGCAGAGAAGGGAGCAGCTGGGGGGCCCGTGTGACTCACCCAGAAGTGGGCAGGAAGCAGTTAAAAAGCAGCCATCCGGTGAAGCTGTAGAGGGACAGGGTTTTTGCTTTCTTTTAATCAACATGCCAAGGTTTTGGGAGGGACTGCTGACACCAGAGATATCAGAGAAGTAGCATAGAATAGCTGGCTTCTGAGAAGCCTCTCGGTTGGGAAGGAAGTTGTTCTCTTTCCACTGCAAGCTTAGAAGCCTTCCAAGTTTTCTCCTTCTGCAGCATAAAGAGACAATAAGTCAGAGGAAGGTATCCCCAGGAGTTTCCAGACAGCTGCACAGATTTAAGTGCAGAAATCTGAGCAGAGGTATAGTCCTGGCATTTACATGAACACCTATCAGTAGCAGGAAGAATAAAAGGAAACAGAGCTACAGAAATACCAGGGGTGAAGTCTTCATCAGAAAGTCCAATCTTGGATCAAGAGCTGGTAGGAAGCCTGAGAATTTGTATCAGCAGTGAGTCTAGGCTGTCTGTTCTGAGTAATTGGGATCAGAGCAAAAGTCGATATCATGCTTACCCTGTGCCAGGCTCCCTTCTAAGGGCTTCCTGGGCACCTGCTCATGTCAGTCCTCACAGCAATCATATGAGGTATGTTCTATTGTTTTCTCCTTGTGCAGATGAATGCACTAGGCACAGAGAACACTGGCCACAGGTGTATGACTGGGGAGGCCAGAGCCAGGATTTGGACCTGGGGTGTCTTGGCTGATGTGAGCTGGTGTAGGCCAGCATGGGACACAGAGGAAGATTAGTTGGAGAAGCAGGACAGGGGGCAAGAAGACGAGATCTCTGACAGTGCTGGGCCAGAGACACTTTCCCAAGCCATGACTAAACCTGATTATGGACATGTTTTACCCTGTCAGACTACAGCATCCAGAGGGGTCCCTCCTCAGGGTGGCTCCTGGCCTGTCCTGAAACAAGATGGGTGCTTTTATTATTATTATTATTAATTATTTTTAGAGACAGGGTCTCATTCTGTCACCCAGGCTGGAGTGCAGTGGCACCATCATAGATCACTGCAACCTCGAACTCCTAGGCTCAAGCAATCCTATTTCAGCTTCCCAAGTAGCTAGGACTACAGACATGTACTACCACACTGGGCTAATTTTTTAAAATTACTTTTTTTAGAGACAGGATCTCCCTATGTTGTCCAGGCTGGTCTCAAACTCCTGGCCTCAAATGATCCTCTTGCTTCGGCCTCCCACAGTGCTGGCATTACAGGCATGAGCCACTGCACCCAGTCTAGAAGGATGTTTTCAAAACACAGATCTAGTTACAGTACTCCCCTCTATAAAAAAATCCCTCGTTTGTCGGATAAAGTCCAGACCCTTTGGCCTGTCATATAAAGCCTTCCTGATCAGAACCACCCTGCTTGGCCCACTCCTTGCTGCATTCCTGTGATTCCAAGTTTCCCAAGTCTCCTTTCTGCTGGCAGAGCTAATCATGGCTCACCCCGTATTCTGATGGCTGTTCTTTCCAGGTGATGCCACTCCTGTGGTGAGTTGTCTGTAAAGAGAGGCATGCTTCCTCTGTAGGACCCTCAGATAACCATAGACACAAGCAACACAGGAACATAAGTAAAGATGCAATAACCATAAACTTTGACAATAATCTTAAGAAAACAAGTGCTGAGTTCTAGAAAATGAGCACATGTACATTAATTATACTGCATACCCTCATGGACCATAAAGCAGGCAGGAAGCAAAACGCCACAACTCAACCATAAATTTGATATCAAATGGATGTGCCGGAAGGCAGGGTGGGTCAGAGGCAAGTGAGAGCCGCTTCTGCCACTGCTGATTGTGCGACATGGAACAAATAAGACTTTGTTTCCTTAATGTTAAAGAAGAAACACCAATAGTGTCCTGGTCATGGTGGCGGCATGGTAATTAAATAATACGTGTAAGGCTCTAAGCAGTCCTTTACCTTACCTTTCCTGGCCAGTAGGAAATGTTCAATAACAATTAATGGCAATTTTCCTCACTCTGTCGCAATGATTCTTATGAATTATCTAGATGAGAAGGTAGAGCTGAGGTCATCTTTCCCTGTGTGACATTCAAACTCTTTCCGCAATACTTAGAAACACTCAAACTCTGGCTATGTACTTAGAGACACTTAAGATCTTTCTAGGTACTCAGGCTGAGGATTTTCCAGGCGTGGTCGTTGGCCCACACAGGGCCCCCTGATGGGCTATAAACAGATAAAAAAAATCGAAGTTCTTGGTCTGTTTTTTGTCTTTTTCTTTTTTTAACAGACAAATGCTGTGCAATCTGCAAACTTTTGTTTTTATACAGCACTAAGGGTTGCTTACTGAGTATGTTATTAAAGATCACCAAAAATAACTATTAAAAATATATTTATAGTAAATATCCACCAAATCAAATAAGTGATGAATCATGATAGCCACCTTGGTTCTTTTACTTATTTTTTTTGTAAAAAAAATCTTTATTGAGATAGAATCCACATACCACAGAATTCATCCACTCTTTTGTGATTGTGCAATTCACAAGTCATCGTTTTGTTTCTTGCCAGTTTTTTGATATCACAGCACTTCCCAAATCTCCCCCTCCCTTTGAAAAGTGGGACCAGGTCGAGAGGGAAGCCATGGGTCTTTGACCACACCTGAGGGAGTATGGTAAAGCACTTGGAGACCTTGTGCCTTGCAGTTGTTTGGAAAAATAGCCTGCATCCCCCACTTTTACCACTGGGTGTCAGGCTCGAAGGTGGGTACAGTCTCATGCTTGGGAAACCCAGCAGGGTACCGGGCCCTGCACTACTGCTCTGCAGGTAAATGTGATGAATGGAAGAGAAGAAGTAAAATTAGACCTCACAGGATGATTAGAACTTTGATATTTCTTGTGTTTGAGCTTGGAGAACTGCGTCACATTTCCTTAGGCCTGTGGCAAAAACAAACAAACAAACAAACAACAACAACAAAAACATATATACAGATTTTTCCCCCCTCCTTTTGCTCACCCTTTATTACTGTATTTCACCATGTTTTGAGGATTGCTGTGTGTCAGGAACTGTGCTGGAAAGGGGAAATACAGAGATGTACAAGGCACAGCTGGTCCTTTCCCTTAAGGTGCTCATACTATAGGGAGTAGGGAGATTATAAATAGACCAGCAGGTCACAAATGGCAAACACGAAGAAAGTTGAGAGCACAGGGTCAGAACCAGGGGAGAGGAAGGACCGTACTACACACATAAAAACAGAAGCAACACAAACAACACGCCTGACCCGTGTGGGGGTTTACACATTACAAATGCTTTCACAGACAGGGTTTATCTATTATTTAAATTATGTTTGTTGAGTACTGGGTTAGGTACTGAAGATACAACAGTGAAAAATTACTATGGATGCTATTGTTTATACTTTGCATGTGCCAGACAATGTGCCTGGCTTTTTAACATACATTATCACATTCAGTCTTCCAGGAAATTCTACAAGGAAGGATTTCTTAGACTGATTTTTCAAATGAGGAACATGAGGTACAAGTTTCTTCCCCAAGAAACCTGTAACTTAGTGAGTTTGGATCAGTGTCCCCACCCAAATCTCATGTTGAAATGTGACCCCCAATGCTGAAGGTGGGGCCTGGTGGGAGGTGATTGGATCATGGGGACCGTTTCTAAAGGTTTAGCACCTTTCCCCTAATGCTGTTCTCATGACAGAGTTCTCACAAGATCTGGTTGTTTAAAAGTATGTAGCACCTCCCCCATCTTTCTCTTCCTCCTGCTCTGGTTATGCAAGATGTGCCTGCTTTCCCCTTTACCTTCCACCATGATCGAATATTTCCTGAGGCCTCCCCATATCACTATCAGCAAAGAGACTGGCTGTGGTGTGCCCCTGCTCTGGGGATCTGTGGAACTTTGAGCTTGAGAGTGATGATTTATGGTATCTGTTGGAAGAAATTTCTAAGCAGCAAAGTGCTCAAGATGTGGCCTGGCTACTTCTAACAGCCTATATCCATATTTGTGAGCAAATAAATCACATGAAACTGAAACTTATATTTAAAAGGGAAGTAGAACATAAAATATTGGAAAATTTGCAGCTTGGCCATGTGATAGAAAAGAAAAACCCATTTTCTGGGGAGGAATTCAAGCCAGCTGCAGAAATTTGCATAACCAAAAGGAAGACAAATGCTGATAGCCAAGACAATGTGAAAACGCCTTCAAGACATTTCAGAGACCTTCACAGCAGCCCTTCTCATCACAGGCCCAGAAGCCTAGGAGGGAAGAATGGTTTTGTGGGCCACACCCAGGGCCCCTCCACCCTGTGCAGCCCCAGGACACTGTCTTCTGCATCCCATCTGCTCCAGTTCCAGTCTTGTATCAAAGGGACCCAGGTACCCTCTGCTTCAGAGAGTACAAACCATAAGCCTTCATGGCTTTCACGTTGTGTTAAGCTTGCAGGTGCACAGAGTGCACAGTTGAAACTTGGGAGCCTCTGCCTAGATTTCAGAGAATGCATGGAAAAGCCTGGATGTCCAGGCAGAATTCTACTGCAGGGGCAGAGCCCTCTTGGAGATCCTCTACTAGGGCAGTGTAGAGGGGAAATGTGGGGTTGGAGATGCCCAGTGGAGCTGAAAGAAAGGCCACTGTCCTCCAGATCCCAGAATCATAGATTCACACACAGTTTGCATTCTGGAAAAGCCATAGACACTCAACACCAGTCCTTGAGAGAAGCCACAGGGATAGAGCTGCCCAAGGCCTTGGGAGTCCACTCCTTACATCAGCATGCCCTGGATGTGTGACATGGAGTCAAAAGAGATCATTTTGGAGCTTTAAGATTTGATGATTGATCTGCTGGATTTAAGAGTTGCATGGGGCCTGTAGACCCTTTCTTTTGGCCACTTTCTCCTGTTTCAAATGGAAGTACTTACCCACTGCTTATACTCCCATTGAATCTTGGAAGTAACTAACTTGTCTTTTATTTTACAGGCTCATAGACAGACAGGACTAGCCTTGTCTCAGATGAGACTTTGGACTATGGACTTTTGAGTTAATGCTGGAATGAGTTAAGACTCGGGGGCTGTTGGAAAGCCATGATTGGATTTTGAAATGTGACAAGCACATGAGATTTGGGAGGGGCCGGGGTGGTATGATGTGGTTTGGATCTGTGTCCTCACTCAAATCTCATGTTGAAATGATGTAATCGCCAGTGCTGGAGGTGGGGCCTAATGGGAGGTAATTGGATCATGGGAGCAGTTTCTAATGGCATAGCAACATCCCCGTAGTGTTGTTCTTGTGATAGAGTCCTCACAAGATCTGGTTGTTTAAAAGATTGTGCCCCTGCTCCAGGGATCTGCGGAATGTTGAGCTTGAGAGTGATGATTTAGGGTATCTGGAGGAAGAAATTTCTAAGCAGCAAAGTGCTCAAGATGTGGCCTGGCTGCTTAAAACAGCGTATGTCCATATGTGTGAGCAAAATGGACAGAGCAAATAAATATCATGAAACTGGAACTTATATTTAAAAAGGAAGCAGAGCATAAAAGATTGGAAAATTTGCAGCTTGGCCATGTGGTAGAAAAGAAAAACCCATTTTCTGGGGAGGAATTCAAGCCAGCTATAGAAATTTACATAACTGAAAGGAAGACAAATGCTGTGACAAAGACAAATTTTTGCGACCTTGAATTAGACAAAGATATCTAGATAGGTTGCCCAAAGCATAACCTGTAAAGGAGCAAATTGCTAATTTGGAACTCATCAAAATTAAAAATTAAAAACTTCTGCTCTTCGAAAGATACTGCTAAGCGAAGCGAAAGACAAGACACAAACTAGGAGAAAATGTTTGCACTGCATATATCTGATAAAGGACATGAATCCAGAATATATAAAGAACTCTCAAAACTCGTTAACAAGAACACAAACCAATAGAAAATAGGCAACAGATATAAGCGACACTACCAAAAAAGATGTGTCATGGAAGATAAGCGTATGAAAGGTGTACAAAATCATTAATTATTGGGAAAATACAAATTAAAACCTAATGAAGTTTGCCACACACACCCATTGGGATGGCTAAAATTAAAAAGACGAATCATATCAAGTGTTGGCCAGGACGTGAAGGAACTGGAACTCTCGGACACTTCTAAACGGCAAGCAAAATGGAAACCACTTTGGAAAATAGTTGGGCAGTTTCTTAAAAACGTAAGCATGCACCTACCATATAAGCTTGCATTTTACTCCTATTTGCACAAAAGAAAAGAAAGTTTATGTTCATACAAAGAGGTTTACATAAACATTTATACCAACTTATAGCACTTATTTTCAAATAGTAGTCCTAAACTACAAAAAACCTGAGTGTCCATTAACTAGTGAATGGAAAAGTAAAAATTGAAATAAGTCCATATATGGAATAATTCTAAGAAATAAAAAGGAACTACTTATACACACGACTACATGAAGGAACTTCAAAAATGTTTGTGCTAAATGAAAGAAGCCAAGCAAAAAGAATTCATACTATGATTTTATTTTTATAAATTTTTAGAAAATGCAAGCTTATCAGTGGTGAAAACTCAATGGTTGCCTGGAATTGGGGAAGGGGAGAAGGGAGGGAGGGATTCCAAAGAAATTTTTGGTTAATAGTTATGTTCCCTATAACTGTTGGTTTTGATTTTGATAATAGTTTCATGAGTGGTCAAAACTTACCAAATTCTTCATTTTCTATCTGAAGTTTATTGTATTCAGTTAGACCTCAGTAAAATTGCTAAAACACTCAGTAGCAAGAAAACAAATAATCAAATAAAAAACCCAAAGATTCAAACAGACATCTCACTAAAGAAACAATATCAGTGGCATATCAACAGAGGGAAAGATGCTCAAGATTATTAGCTATTGGAGAAATGAAACTTAAAACCAAAATGAAAATTAAAACCAAAACATATCTATCAAATGGATAAGATTAAATTAAAAAAACCCAAACCTAACAATATCAAATGCTAATGAGTATGTGGAGCAACTGGAATTCTCATACATTGCTGCTGGGAATGAAAATGGTACAGCCACTCTGGAAAACAGTTTGACAATTTCTTATAAAGATATACTTATCATATGATCCAGCTATCCTATTTGTGGGTACTCGAGGAAATGAAACAGTGTTTACATAAAAAGATCTGTTCACAAATAGCAGTTCAATACACCAAAAGAATGGAAACAACTCCAAAGTTCTTTCATGTGTCAGTGGATAATCAGATCATAGTACATCCATACAGTAGAATACCACACAGCAATAAAAAAAAGAGAATGAGCTAATGATTTATGCAATAGTGTGAATGCATCTCATGGGCTTTATGCTGAGTTAAGGAAGCTATTTTCAGAGTTATATATATTCTGAAAGACTTTCAAGACCAGCCTGGGTAACACAGTAAGACTTTGATTCCACAAAAAAGGAGACAACTAGCCGGGTGTGGTAGGGCGCACCTGTAGTCCCAGCTACTCTGGAGGCTGAGGCAGGAGGATCAGTTGAGCCTAGGAGTCTGAGATTGTAGTGAGCTGTGATTGCACCACTGTATTCCAGACTGGGCAATAGAGTGAGACCCTGTCTCAAAACAAACTTATATTCCATTATTGTATTGACATGAAATCCTGGAAAGCTATAGGCATGAAGAGTGAATCAGTGGTAGGGGAGGAGTTTGACACAAAGGGGCAACATGAGAGCATTTTCTGGGGTGATGAAACCGTGTTATATCTTGATTGTGGTGAATGCATATTAAAACTCATACAAGCATCCACCAAAAAGAAAGCAAATTTCCCTGTATTTAAATTTTAAAAAAATTATGGTATGAATCTAAAGCAGTACTCAGCAGAAATTTTTAGCGTTGAGTAGTCTCATTAGAAAAGAATAAAGGCTGAAGATTAATAAGCTAGACCAGGGTTTCTCAACTTCAGTGCTCTTGACATTTGGGCTGGATAATTCTTTGTTTCCGGGGCTGTGTTGCTCACTGTAGGATGTTTAGCAGCATCCTTGGTGACTACTCACTAGATTCCAATATCTTCCTTTCCCCAGTTGTGACAACCAAATAATATCTCCAGACATTGCTCAATGTCCCATAGGGGCCAAAATTGTCCCTGATTGAGAACCACTAAACTAAATATCCAACTGAAGAATTTAAAAAGGAATAACATAAGAATAATCCAAAAAAGCAGAACATAGGAATTTTTTTTAAAAGAGAAAACCCTTATGAGATAAAAATCAAATGCACAATGAAGAGGCTTAATGCAGCCAAAAGTTCTTTCTCTGAGAAACTAATAAAGTTGAAAAATTTCTGTTAAGATTGAGCAAGGAAAAAGAAAGAAGACAGATAAAGCAATGCAAGGAATAAAGAAAGCAAACATATTTACACATGCTGCAGAGATTTAAAAGATAATTAAAAACTTTATGTTAATACTTCGGAAAATTTAGATGAAATGGAAAAATTTCTAAAGAAATATAAGCTACAAAAACCGTTTCAAGAAGAAATATGAAACAAACAGTAGTATAATTATTAAATAAATGGAATGATTAGTTTTAAAATGTACCCTAAAGAAAAATCAGATCCTCCCAAATGATTTCACTAGTGCGTTTTACCAAACATTCAGGAGATAGATATTTTCAATCTTACACAAACTAGTCTATAATATAGATAAAGAGGAAATATGAATATGCCCTAACCCATTTTATAAAGCTAGTATAATTTTGATACTAAATCTTGACAATGATAGTGTGAGAAGAAAATTGCAGGCAAATTTTACTTAAGAACATTGACACATAATTCTAAACTGAATGTTGGTAAACAAAGTCCTACAATGTAGAAAAATGATAATAAGCCACAAGCTAGTTTACCTAAGGCATCTAAGATTGGGGAAACATTAAAGCATAAAAAATCAATGTGACTCCTTACATTAACAAGATAAAGAAGAAAAGCAATGTGAGCATTGCATTAGTCTGTTTTCACACTGCTATAGAGAATTACTTGAAACTGGGTAATTTATGAAAAAAAGAGGTTTAATTGACTCACAGTTCTGCAAGGTTAACAGAAAGCATAACTAAGAGGCCTCAGGAAACGTCCAATCATGGTGGAAGGTGAAGGGGAAGCAAGCAACCTTGTTCACATGGTATCAGAAGAGAGAGAGGGTGAAGGGGGAAGTGCTACACAATTTTAGTGAGAACTCATTCACTATCACAACAACAGCAAGGGGGAAATTTGCACCTATGATCCAATCATCTTCCACCAGGCCTCTCCTCCAATTTGACAAGAGATTTGAGTGGGGACATAAATTCAAACCATATCAATCATTTTAATAGATACAAAAATATAATAAAATTTAATATTCACTTGTGATCTTTTAAAGAATTCTTTGTAAGCCAGGGATAGAAGAAAATGTTCTCATCTGATAAAGGACACTTACAAAAAACCTATACCAAATATCTTATTTAAAGGTGAAGCACTGAAATAATTCCCTTTAAGATAAGAAACAGTACAAAGCCATTTGCTATCACATCTATTCAGCAATATACTAAGGGTCCTAGCCAATGAAAGAAGGCAAATAACACACACACACACACACACACACACACACAGAGGACATATGAATCATGAAGAAAAACCATATTGTTATCACTTTAAAACATTAACTTATAAACATAGAATCCCCCATGAATATACAGATACATTATTAGAATTAATAAAAGGTCTCTGGATATAAAACCAGTGCAAAAAGTTAACTGCATTTTCTACATCAACAATAAGCAGTCCAAATTGTACTTCAAAATAGATACCATTTACAGTACCTCCAATGAAATGAAATAGCTTGGAGTAAATCTAAAAAACTGTACAGGAACTTAGTGGAGAAAATATAAAAACTATTGAAAACATTAGAAAGTGATAAAATAATAGTGGGCTAAGTTCATGGATTGAAAGGCAATAATGTAAAAATTTCTGTTTTCCCAAATTGACTCAAACATAGATTTGATGCAATTTCAGTTAAAATTCAATAGGTTTCTTTTTCAGACATTCTGAAAAACTGATTCTAAAATATATATGAAGAAATAAGAGGTAAAGAATAGATACCATTTACAGTACCTCCAATAAAATATCTAGGAGTGAATCTAAAAAATATGTATGAAAACTTTATTGAGAACACATAAAAAATATTGAACACATTAAAAAATGGTAAAGTAATAGTAGGCTGGCTGGGCACGGTGGCTCATCCTGTAATCCCAGCACTTTGGGAGGCCAAGGTGGGTGGATCACCTGAGTTCAGGAGTTCAAGACCAGCCTGGCCAACATGCTGAAAACCCATCTCTGCTAAAAATACAAAAATTAGCTGGGTATAGTGGCAGGTGCCTGTAATCCCAGCTACTTGGGAGGTTGAGGCAGGAGAATTGCTTGAACTCAGGAGGCAAAGGTTGCAGTGAGCCAAAATCACGCCATTGTATTCCAGCCTGGGTGACAAGACAAAAAAAAGAAAGAAAGAAAGAAAGAAAGAAAGAAAGAAAGAAAGAAAGAAAGAAAGAAAGAAAAAAAGAAAAAGGTTAAGTTCATAGATTGAAAGGCAATAAAGTAAAAATTTCTTTTTTCCCAAATTGATTCAAACATAGATTCAATGCAATTTCAGTTAGAATCCAATAGGTTTCTTTATTAAAGATTCTGAAAAACTGATTCTAAAATATGTATGAAAGAATAAAGGGTAAAGAATAGTCAAAATCTGCTAAAGAAGAAGAGGGTGGAGAACTTATCAAAAAGCATTACAACACTACAGAAATTAAAACAGAGTGGCACCGTCTTAGGAATAGACAGACCAATGGAAGAAAATAGAAATCTCAGAACAGCTCCTAATACCTAACACAAGTGGAAATTTGATTTATGACAGAGTTGGTATTGCAGTTCAGTAAGGAAAGACTCAATTTACAAAACTGTATTGGGGAAATTGATAATTCATCATAAAAAATGTTGGGCTAACACCTCACACCATATATAAAAATAAATTTTAGATTGCTAAAGATTTAAATGTAAACATCAATATTCTAAAGCTTGGTGATGATGATGATGATGATGATGATGATGATAGCATGTAATACTATGTTCCAGACAATTTTCAGTAAAGGTTATTTAGTCCAACAGAACAAGTGTACAATGTAGGTACTAATATCATCTCCACTTTGCATTTGAGTAAATTGAGCCACGAAGAGGTTAAATAAGTTGGTCAAGGTTTCATTACTACGATTTGAACCTAGGAAGTTTGGCTTAAGAGTTTATGTTCTTAAATACTGTAAATAGAGAGGCAGTGTGCATTTATGACCTCAGGATAGGTAAGGATTTCTTAAAATCCAAAAGTAGGAGCCATACAGATAGTTTTGAAAAATGTGACTACATTACAAACTTTTGTTTGTCAAAAGACACCCTAACAAAAGTAAAAAGAAAAAGCACACACTATGAGAAAAGATTTGCAACACAAATAAGAGGAAAAGATTAGTATTGAGAATACGTTAAACAAACAAACAAAAATACCCCCTACAAACCAATGAGAAAATGACAACCTAATATGGTTTGGCTGTGTCTCCACCCAAATCTCATATTGAATGTAATCTGAATTGTAATCCCTATGTGTTGAGGTGTTAAGGGATCTTTGGGGTATCAATTGTCTGGCCAGAAACCTCTCTGGCTGGTGGCACCTTTGCTGAGTTCTTGTCCTGTGTCCAGGAAGAATGAGATACGCAGACAAATGGAGGGTAAACAAGATAAAGAGGAGCTTTATTGAGTGTTAGAATAGCTTGGAAGAGACCTGCAGTGGTTAGCTCCTCTCTGCAGGCAGGTCATCTGGTTGAGTGTTCAGCTCTCAGCAGAGAGGAGGCCCTGGGGTCAGTGGCTCCTCTCTGCTGGCAGGTTGTCCCATTAAGGGTTCAGCTCTCAACAGAGAGGAGGCCCTGGAGAGGGTAGCTCCTCTCTGCAGCCAGTCATCCTGATGTCTGCTGCTTTCAACAGAGAGGAGGCTCTGGCAAAAGTTGCTCCTCTCTATAGGCAGGTTTTCCTGTCATCTTCCCAGCTCTCAGCAGAGAGGATAGCTCCTCTCTGAAGTTGGTCATCCCATCGTCTCTCTATCCTCTACCCTGCTTTGGTTGAACCTGAGACTTATGGATGTCAGAGGGGAGGAAGTGTGTGCCAACTGGTTCATGGGTGGCCATGGGCAGGCCTGAAAGGCATCACAAGTCCCCACTCTGGTCTGCGGGACTGACAGCTCAGCCCCCAGCCTTTAGGCCATCCCTGGCCTAAAGGTGGGGCCTTACTGGGGACCCACTCCGTTCAGCCCATGAGCCTGTCTGCCTCCTGCTGCTGTCCATGGTGCCCATGGTGCCTATGGTGCCCAGACTGCTTGCACCAAGAGGCACCTGCAGGCCAGTGCCAAGCCACCCTCAGCACTCCCCCTCGGGTTCTCCCTTCACACTCGTTTTGCCCAAATTCTGGAGGGGGCCAAGGTAGCAGGGCACTGGCATGTCAGTGCTGCCCCAAGCATGTGCACACCTAGCCAGGCTGTGCCAATGCCCAGGATAGGCCCCACCCTGGCTCCAAGATCAGAGTAGGGTGCCAGGAGTGGAGAGGCCAGGCAGCAGGAGCAGACACTCTTGAGCCTGTGGGCCAGAGGGTGGGGGGGAACTTCCCAGGCACCCCAGAGTGAAGGCTGCAGAGACGCTTGGGTCCTGTGCTTGGGAGGGTGGCCACAGCTGCACCCAGGGAGCTCCCACCTTGCCAACTCAAAAGGGGTGGGGCTCCCACTTGTTACCAGCTCCTGCCTGCTTCACAGAGTGTGCAGCCCTGGTGGTGCCTCCCTGCTGCAGCCTGCATGATGGCAGCAGCCACTGCCAACAGAGAGAGGAATCTGGTGGGAGGTGATTGGATCAAGGGGGCCGGTTTCCCCCATGCTATTCTCGTGACAGTGAGTGAATTCTCATGAGATCTGGTTGTTTGATAAGTGGCACTTTCTCCTTCTTTCTCTCCCTCTCCTACTGCCTTTTGAAGATGTGCCTTGCTTCCTCTTCGTCTTCTGCCATGATTATAAGTTTCCTGAGGCTTTCCCTGTGAGTGCATTAAAACCCCTTTCTTTATAAATTACTCAGTCTCAGGTAGTATCTTTATAGCAGTGTGAAAACGTACTAATACACAACTCAATACAAAAATGGGCAAAGTAACTTAAATAGACACTTGACCAATTAGGAAATCTGAATGTCTAGACTGAATGTTCAGTTTCACCAGGGAAGTAAAGGGACTATTTGTATTTATTTGTATGATTATTTGTAATCAGGGAAATAAAAATAAAACAGATACCATTATATACTCATTAGATTGTTAAAATTGAAAAAAAAGTCTGATAAGATCAAGTGCTAGCAAAGTCATGGAGTAATAGGAACTTTTACACTGCTAGTGGGAGTTTGCAGTGATGAAATTTCTTTGGCATAAATTTAGCATTATCTAATAACATTAATAATGCAAATACCCTGTGATCCAGAAATGTTACTAGGTCTATACCTTAGAGAACTTATATAGGTGCAGCAGTGGACACATCAAGAAAGCATTGCTTGTGAAAGCATTGCTTGGTAACATTGCTTGTGAAAGCAGAACAATAAGCAACGTCCACCAATAGTATAATGATACAGCAAAATACAGAACAATATTAGAATGATACAGCAACAAAACAAAACAAATCCATCTGCACAGATAAAACTGAGGACAATAATCTTGAGTAAAATAGCAAGCTATAGACAAGTTATGGAGTAGGAGAAGATATTTTCAAATCACATATCTGAAAAAGACTAGAATCTCAATTATGTAAAGAGCTCTCAAAACTCAATGGTAAAAAGAAAACAAGCCATCCACTAGAACATGGGCAAAACACATGAATAGATATTCCACAGTGTAAGTTATTCAAATGGCAAATAAATTCATGAAATATGTTCAACATAAGGGTAATGCAAATTAAAACCATGATAACATATCGCTATGCATTATCAGAATTGCTAAAATAAAAAAAAATAAGACACCAAACATTGGCAAGGATGTAGAGAAATAGGCTTGTTCATATATTGTTGGTGGGATATAAAATTGTAGTTCTAGCCTAGAAAACAGAGGGCAGCTAATTATAAAACCCAGCATGCCTATGACCCAGCAGTAGCACCCTCAGGTGTTTATCCCAGGGAAATAAAAACTTATGTCCACACAAAAACCTGGGGAACTTTATTTGAAATAGTGAAGTGTTCACAGCAGCTTTATTTGTAATAGTCAAATATACTACAGTTTGTTTTACCATTCAAATATACCACAGTTTGTTTGACCATTAACCTGTTTGTTGAAGATGCCTTTCAACAGGTGACTGGTTAGACAAACTGTGGTATATTCACAGGATGGAATACTACTCAGCAATAAACAAGCAACAAGCTATTGATTACAAACAACTTCATGAATCTTCGGGGAATTATTATGAGTGAAAAAAGTCAATGCCAAAAGGCTATATATGCATGATTACATTTGTATAACATTTTGAAATGACAAACGTTACAGATAGAGAAGGGATTAGTGGTTGTCCAGGGTTAAGAATGGGATGGGGTGGAGGGAGGTGGTTATTAAGGCACGATATGAAGGATCCTTATGGTGATGGACTGGCCAGTATCTTGATGTTAGTGATGGATACACACACACACCCACTCACAAACACACACACACACACACCACAAATGATACAAGTAAATGGGAGAAATCTGGATAAGATTGGTGAGCTGTGTCATGTCAGTATCCTGGTTATGATATTGTACTAGTGTTTTTAATATGTTATTATATTAGTCTGTTCTCATGCTGCTGATAAAGACATACCTGAGACTGGGTAATTTATAGAGGAAAAGAGGTTTAATGGGCTTACAGTTTAATGCAGCTGGGGAGGCCTCACAATCATGGCGGAAGGTGAAAGGCACATCTTAACATGGTGGCAGATAAGAGAGAAATGAGAACAAAGTGAAAGGGGTTTCCCCTTATAAAACCATCAGACCTTGTGAGACTTATTCACTACCATGAGAACAGTATGGGGGAAACCGCCCCCATGATTCAATTATCTCCCACCGGGTCCCTCCCACAACACGTTGGAATTATGGGAGCTGCAATTCAAGATGAGATTTGGGTGGGGACACAGCTAGACCATATCGGTTACCACTGGGGGAAACTGGATAAATGGTACACACAATTGCATATGAATTTATAATTATCTCAATAAAAAATTCTAATTAAAAAATTATTAACTCCTTCACTCAAAAATTTCAAAAATAAATTTATCATAGCTTTGACTTGGCTACAAAAACCCCAAGCCATACAAACCTACATAACTGCATGATTCTAGTCTAGGAGATCAAAAACATATTGAACATTATATTGTTCAGGATATAAGGTCATAAAGAGAGAAAATGTGGGAGAATGAAACACATAATTCAGATTAGCGTTTCTCTGGGTTAGGAAGAGAGGGGATCAGATCCAGGAGGTCATGCTTAATGGTCATGCTTTCATTCCTAAACTGGATGGTGGGATACACGAATGTTCCCTTTATTGTTATTCTTTGTACAGCAGACATGTTTTATAAGTATCTTTTGTACCTACTCAGTATTTAATGAAACCTTGTAGAAAGTCTTTGGTGTGTGTTGGTGTATACGTTGTGTGTGTATTTGTGTTCGGCAATGTGTTTCCACCTCCTGAGCCTGGCAAGCTCTTTCCTGCCACAGGACCTTCACACTTGCTATAATCTCTTCTGAGAACTCTCCTTCTTTGGCTCTTCAAAGATTGTGGTCCCACCTCAGCCCAAGCAAGTGAAGTGAAGAGACTTTCAGATCAGTGTGTATACATCCTGAACGGTCTTGTTTGTTGATTCATGTATCTGCCTCTTCTGACTAGAATGTAAGCTCCCTGACATCAGAGAGCTCCTCTAGCTTATTCACGCAGCACCTAGACATGGGTTGGCAAACTGAATGAATCCATATTTGTGCCTATGAATTTAGGGTCTAAAAAAACATGCCAACTGAAAGCATTGGCTTCCTAAGAATTTGTTTGGGCTACTGACTATTTTATTCTTTAATAGTATCATGGTAAACTGGGGGTTAAATTGCTTTTGCAATTGAAGGCTTCTGAGTGAAGGGAGTTATGTAGAATAACAGGCGGCATGTCTTTGAAGGACACAGGTAACAGCAAAGAACAAGTTTAAAAGAGTTAAACACATTCTAGCTAAAGAGGGAATAAGTTTAAATTGGGTCATTTCACCTGGAGATTATTGCAATTTTAAGAGTAATGCTGCTTCCAAGAATGTTAGCTTTACTCTTGGTGACCATGGATATAACAGTGTGTAGGTCCATCATTAATCAGGATAAGGCATTACAGATCTGGGGCCTATTACCCTAGGTTTGTTTGTAAAATGGATTTCTTTGCAGGCAGCACTGACGTGTGACCATGTGATATTTGGATTGTGCTTCAGAGCAGGGGATGGCTTGGCAAAGGCCTTTGTGGTTTATAACCTATTTTATTTTCTACAATTGAATTTTGAATTTTGAAGTCCAATCAATTTGAGTTCTTTACAAGTATAATTTGGTTACCCGGGGAATGGTTTGAATTTAAGTTTCATGGAAGTAAGTTTGCATGCATTTTGGGCTTTTTAAATTAATTCTCATTGGAAATATTTCATTATTCTGAAATGTTTGGTGATAGCAATTGTGAGGTTACAACTGCTTGTTCATAAATAGGGTTATTATTGGATTTTTTCATGCCTTGAATGATATATGATGAAGAAGACACACCTGTAGCATAATGCTCTTTTCTTGGTGGTGATTTCAAGTACAATCGCCATGGAATATAAAACCAGGATACAGAAGTGGAGAATTTAGTTCATGTCTTTCTGGGTAATTGATTTGAATACATTGAGCCAGGTTACATGCTTCTGGGGAATTAGAGGATCAGCAATTTACAAATGTTGCCATTATAATCAGATCTGAAAAAGAAATGATGGGACCTGCTGGGTGGTGTGAGGCAATGGGAAATGTATCTTTTGACAGGAACCCCAAAGCCTAGGATTTTCTGTAGCATGAAATGGAGTGAGTGTGCTGGGCTAGGTGGAAAGCTACCATTTCTGCAATCAAAATTATAAAAAGAAATTATAATAACTGCCACTTATTAAGCATTAACTGTGCACCAAGCACTGTGTTAAGAGTTTATCTGCATTATTGCATTTAATCTCATAAAAAGCCTATGCAGTAGGTTGTGCTAGGTTGTTGATTGTTCACCTGGCATCACCACCACTTGTCATCAGGTGTCCCTTGCTTTGTGGAAGAGGAGATGAGACCTACATTTCCCAGAATGCCTTTGCCATATGGCTCCTGGTTTGAGTCTGCCAAGAGAAGTGCGCAGGGAAGGTTTGGAAAGTAGAAAAGGCGGCAAAGCTGTGATTCTCCAGAATTAGTTGCAGGTAGGTAGATAAATAGGCAGACAGGAGGTTAAGCACCTTCCACTTGAGCTTCTTGAGATTCACCTGCTTCGTTGCTGCAGCCTGAGAAGGCCAGCAGAGCTTCCCAGGGGTTTTGGGTAAGACCTTGGGAAATGCCTGTTTTACTGGTGTCCTTGGGTGCCCAGCGGTGGCTTCGTCAGCGATTCTTTCCCAGGTCTTCTAACAGCTGTAGAAGCTTCAATTTCCCTTCATTAAAGCCCCTCCTACTTGGACTACGTGGAATTGGCTTCTGTGTTTCTGGGTATTATTCTTCTTTCCTGTGTAAACGAGTGAACTGAGGTTTAGAGAGGTGAATTGACCAAAAAAATAGCAGAGTGGGATTTACACCCAGACCGTAATCACAAACCCTCACCATTTCTGAAAAAGCACCTGGAGATTGAACACTGCTCACAGCCTCATACATGCAATGTTTGCTCAATCCCAGAACTACAGCCCCACATTAATTGTTACCGTGGGCATCCCTCTCAGAGACAGAGTTTTCCATTTGTTGGTCCACTTAGACTGCATGGTCACTGGTCAAGCGTGGTTGCTCTTCCTTGTTGGAAACCCAGCCAGCCTCTGGAAATTAGTTAACTTGTGGATGAAAACAAGAAATATATATTCATACCTTGCCTTGCTCATACCAATTGCTATTGTAGATGACAGATTCTTGCATCAGTGATTTTAGAGACAGCTAAAATTGTTCATAATAGGTGTCCACTTGAAGGTTACATAACGGGATATTAACACTGCTTACATCAGAGGAAAGGTCGTGGGTGGGGACTGGCGCTATAATTTATCATCTTTTTATTGTATGTTTCAGTTGGTATAATCAAACATGTGTTACTTTTGTAATTTGAAAGACGTGCTGTAAGCAAACTGAATATAAAATCAAAAGACATGCTCAGTTAGATACTAGGGCATGTGGCATGATGTATGTGATGGTGACACCAAGTTGACAACAGACATCTATAACGTCATATAATGCACTTCAAGTGATGGCACAGAACGTGTATATGGTAGCAAGCAGAGCAGCAGTGGTTCTCAAATCTTTGTCCAGTTGGAAGAACCACTTTTAAATAACATTTCACGTGGAACCCCAATGTATAAAACTGATAAAAAGGGAGCTACTCTGAATAAAACTACAGTAATCCCTGGAGCCTCAGAGCCCCACAGACTAGTATTTTTGTTTCAACCCCACGTTCTTCCATTAGCCTTTAGAAAAGCCACCGTAGAACCTTGCTGCCATGAAGATGACATAATGACAACATAAATGGCAACAAGAAATCAGCTCTCCTGCTGATTGATTACTTGTGTTCTCTCATTAGTGCTCCTTCTCTTTGTAGGGTAGGCCATGGGAATGAGGCCTCGATGCTTCTCCACAATCATGAGTAAAAGTCAGTCTTCTCCATGGGGCAGAACTAGCTTGGACACTAGCCTGATGAGCAGATATCTCAGGAACTATATGGCGTGGGACAGAGGTCCCAGTGAGCATTGTTTCCCCGAGACCTGGAGTCAGAAAGCGCCATGGGATGGGAAGAAGAGGGAGTGTGTTTTCAACTAGAGATGTTCTAAAACCCCGAGTCACCTCAGATTGGCAGCCCGACACAGACAGGCTTGGAATAAAGAGCAAGGATTGAGGGATGGATGAGGCAGAGGGAAGGGGTCTGGATCAATGCTTCCACGGTGAACTGTGAGGCTCATGCATATTGGAAGCTCTCTGAAGGCAACAGTGTCTCCAGCATCACACCAAGAGCACCTGAGGCTAGGCTTGTGTCTCCACCCTCTCCCTTCTAAGTGAAGGAAGTCTTTGGTTTCCTGTGTGTCCCCCAACAATGCCCAGCATAGGGATTGATGCAGAAGGTGGTGTTGTCTGAATGTAATCAAGTGACTTTGCTTCTTTGTCTTAGCTGTTTTATACTCTGCTATCACAAAATACCACAGATCATGGATGAATCTGGAGGCCATTCTCCTTAGCAAACTAACACAGGAAAAGAAAACCAAATACTGCATGTTCTCACCTATAAGTGGGAGCTAAATGATGAGAACTCATGGGCACAAAAAGGGGAACAATAGACACTGAGATCTTCTACTTGAGGGTGGAGGGTAGGAGGAGGGAGATGGTCAGAAAACTTAACTATTGGGTACTAAGTTTAGTACCCAAGTGATGAAATAATCTGTACACCAAACCCTTTTGACACAAGTTTACCTATATAACAAACCTGCAAATGTACCCTGAACCTAAAGTAAAGTTAAAACACCCACAGACTGCATGATTTATAAAGAACAGAAATGTATTTTCTCACAGCTCTTGAGGCTGGGAAGTCCAAGATCAAGGTTCCAGCAGATTCAGTTGTCTGGTGAGGGCCTGGTCTCTGCTTCCAAGATGGCGCCTGGAATGCTGCAACCTCCAGAAGAGAGAGATGCTGTGTCCTCACATGGCAGAAGGCAGAGGTCAAGAGGAGCAAATTACACCCATCAAACCCTTTTATAGGGGCACTTAATTCCATTCATGAGGGCTCCACCCTCAAGGCTTAATCACCCCCTGAAGGCCCCACCTCTTAATATTGTTACATTGGTGATTAGTTCCAATGTCCGGATAATGGAGAGGACATATTCAAACCACAGGATTTCCTCTCTGCTCAACATGAACCCAGTGTCCCCATCTAAGGTTGGGCTTGGATCCTGGATCCCTGATTTCAATTCTCAGGGCCTCTGGACACTGTTCTGGTGACATAATGGCTCAAAAGTATCTTGAATGTTAAAACCCATAGTCTGTGTCGAGGGACTCACTTACCACTCTAGAGCTCAGCTATGCTCTGGGAAATACAGCAGAAGGGGATGGCATCTGGGAGGACCATGCAGGATGCGGAGGACATGGACAGGGAGATGAAGGGAGGGGCAGTGAACATGGCAAATTTGGCTTGTGAACATGGGGCCCTCTCTTGGCCAATTTCGAGGAGCTGGTGGTGACTAGGTGGTTTAAGTTTTAGACTAGTCATGGTATAGGTATTTATCGTCAGATCTGAGCTGAATCTGCTCAACAGAGTATCTCCAACAGGCCTGAGCACTCACACTCATTCCTCCTTCTCTTTCTCTTTCTTCCTCCTCCTCCTCCTCCTCATCATCATACTAGCCTGAGTTCGCCAGATAAAGAGAACCAATAGCATATGTTTATGTATAATATATTCCTTATTACATAAATACATATGTCATTATATAATAAGGAATTGGCTCACATGGTTATAAAGGCTGAGAAGTCCCATGATCTTCAGTTGACAAGCTGGAGATCCAGGAGAGCTGAGAGTAGTTTTGGAGTCCAAAGGTCAGAGACTATTGAGTGCCATTGAGGGCCCATGTCCTTGAGGCCATCAGCAAGGGGAAAGCAGCTTTTCTGTAGGAGGAAAAGAAGGTAGCAGAGAGGAAAAACCACAGAGAAGCAGTCAGGAGAGCTGATGGTTAATTTCCAGTCTGAATCTTAAGGCAGCAGAGAAGACCAGTGTCCCAGCCTGAAGACAGTAGGGGAGAGAAAGTGTGAATTCTCCTTTACTCAACCTTTTTGTCCTATTCAGGCCTCCAACAGATTGGATGAGGCCCACCACATTGGAGAGGCAATCTGCTTTACTCAGTTTACTGATTTGAATGTTAATCTCATCCAGGAACTTCTTCACAGGCACACCCAGAATAACATTTAACAAAATACCTGGGCACCTAGTGGCCCAGTCAAAATGACATACAATTAAGCAATTACTATTATTATTATTATCATTAAATATCTACTTAGTAGCAGATCAAGCACAGTCGGCCTTGGTGAGAATTTTTTTTTTTTTTTTTTAAATTTTATTTGCCATGGAAAGCCTCGATGATGTGATCTGATTTACACTGTAGAAGGACAACTCTGGCAGCTGTACGTGAGGTAGGGAGACCTGTTAGGAGGCTGTTGCAGTAGGCTAGATGGACAATAACGGGGCTTTGACTAGGGGTTTTGGAGGTAAATCTGACAGGTCATTTGGAGAAGATTTGAGGAGGAGCAGATTTATGAGGATGGTTGGTAGTAAAATCAAGAGTTATGTGCCAATGTTATGTTTGATCTGCCTGTTAGATACCCAAGTGAAGACTGGAATTGACAGTTGGATAGATGGGTCTGAAGTTCAGAGAAAAAGATATGCCTGGGGATAGACACATAAGACCCATCAGGCCAGGCGCTCTGGCTCAAGCCTGTAATCCCAGCACTTTGGGAGGCTGAGGTGGGTGGATCATTTGAGGCCAGGAGCTCGAGACTAGCCTGGCCGACATGGTGAAACTCTGCCTCTACCAAAAATACAAAAATTAGCTGGGCACAGTGGTGGGTGCCTGTAGTCCCAGCTACTCAGGAGACTGAGGCAGGAGAACTGCTTGAACCCGGGAGGTGGAGGTTGCAGTGAGCAGAGACTGTGCTACTGCACTACAGCCTGGGTAACAGAGCAAGACTCTGTCTCAAAAAAAAAAAAAAAAAAAAAAAGTCATCAGCATGTGGAGAGTACTTAGGGCCATGGGGCTACATGAAATATTTCAGTCAGCTTTCACTAGGTCATGCTGCACTAACAAATGACCCCCAAATCCCACAAGTGCCAGTGGCTTACAAACAACACCTGTTTATATTACTCTTGCTTTACCTATTATCTGCAAGTCAGATCCCAGGTCTGCTCCTCATGTCTTTTCATTCTGGTAGCTGGGCTGAAGGAGGAGCCCTTGTCTAGAGCACGCAGTTCATGGGGCAGAGGAAAAGGAGTAAAGGCAGAGCAATGTGACCCTAGAAACTTCTGTTCAGATGTGGCAGGCATCACTTCTGTGCACACCCCCTTGGCTCAAGCCTGATGTTCCATGGCCATGCCTGATGTCAGTGGGTGGGAAGCGATATCCCCTCCTGCAGGGAGGCCCTGAGAGTCACATGGAACAGGCAAGGAGGCAGTGAAGAGTTCATTTAATCAGGACAAATGGCTGACTACTCTGTACATTTCCCTCTCCCACAACATTCACATCTGCATCCTCAAACACCATGCCCTCCAGTACATAGATCAGCTGTTTGGTGCAGTGGCTCACACCTGTAATCCCAGCACTTTGGGAGGCTGGGATTTGCCTTGCACAGGTGGGACCTATATGCTCTCAAATAAGTGACCCTCATGGTGTACATGTGTCCCCAGCACAGGGTGTATGAACTTTCCCGATGACTTCGGAGGCTGAGCACATGTTCCTCCCATGTAGCCTGTCACCCTGTATGTGTGACACATTTTAACATATCCATTCCCTCTCTGCATGCACCACACTAAACAGAAGGAGGATCCTCAGGCTGCTTCTGAAGATCCGATCTTGGGACTTTTGAGGTTTTCTCCTGCCCCAATCTTGAGATTTTCCCCCTGATCTCTAGAACTCACTACCACTGGAAGTTCCAGGATTGGGGGAAGGGACAGGAAGGGAAGGACAGACACCCCAGATGGAGGAGATTAAAAAAAACCATCTGCAATAAATCCCTGAGGAGTAGGGAGGAAAAGCTGGTCTGCCACCAGGAAAACAATGAAGAGGTAGTAACAAATGTGTGCAGGTGCTATTGAGACCCACAGCCTTGGGTGTGGACAATGAGGCCATGGGCAAGGGGAAGGGCAGCTGTTCTGTGGGAGGGAAAGATGGTGGCAGGGAGAAGAAGCCACAGAGAGGGAGTCAGCAAAGGTGGGAAGAGACCTGGTGACCGAGCAGAGACTTGGTGACCGAGCAGAGCCACAGACACACAGAGAAACAGGCATAGCAATGCTGATGCAGGGGCCAAGGTCCTGGGCCACCTGAAGATTCACTGAAAAATCAATTCACAAAAGATAGATTAATAGGACAAAAGGCATACACATTTATTTAGTGTGTATACACGAGGAGGCTTCAGAACGAAGGCCCAAAGATGCAGGAGAAAGTGTCCACTTTCGTGCTTGGGTTCGACAAAGTAGGAACAGTCGTGTAGAGATACGATTGGACAAAAAGACTGGGATCGAATGCTAATAGACTGAGAGGGGAAACCCAGCAGGGCCTGTCTGCTTAGATTCTTCTTGGCATCTGTGAGCATGCATTCCTTCCTTCTGGGCAGAGGGCAGGACCTTCTCTGGAATGGGAGTCTTATAACCTACAGTCAAACAAGGTAGATCAGATAATTTCTTTTTCTTTTCCTTTTTTTTTGAGACAAGGTCTTTTTCTGTCACCCAGGCTGGAGTGCAGTGACTCAGTCACGGTTCATTGCAGCCTTGACCTCCTGGGCTCAAGTGATCCTCCCATCTCAGCCTCCCGAGTAGCTGAGACCACAGGAGCACACCATCATGCCTGCCTAATTTCTTTTTTCTTTTTTTTTTTATAGACAAGGTCTCACTGTGTTACCTAGGCTGGTCTCAAACTGCTGGGCTCAAGTGATTCTCCTGCCTCAGCGTTCCAAAATGCTGGGATTACAGGTGTGAGCCAGCACTGCAGGCTAGATAATTTTTTTATGGCCAGTTTTTACACAGAAAGGCAGAGGGAAAGTTAGAGGAATATTTTTAGGTTTTATGGCTGGCTTTGGGTAAAGGAGGTTCTGGTTTCTATGACCCGCCTCAGGGAAGAGAGATTCTAGTTTGTACGGCTAACCTCAGGGGAGAATGAGACTGAAACAAGAGGGCAAAAGAAGGTCAGAGAAGAACTTCTGCTTCTGAGGCTGCCTCTGAGGCCTTCCTTTTGGGGTGTCGCTTTCTGAGCCCCAACACTGACAAGGCGCAGAGACAGTGATGAGGTGAGATAGAGGTGCAGAGAAATGGGGGTGTTCCAGAGAGCACAAGAAAGAGGCAGGTAGAGCTGGCCAGAGGCAGGGCTGAGGAAATGAGAGCTGTTCTTCCTGTTTGCCTTTATCCAGGTGGTTGGGGGGCCCTGGCAGATGCTACGAGGGATTGCCCTGGGCAGGTGCCAGGCAGTAGGTATTAGTAGGAAAAGCTCAGTCAATAAGTGTGGCTATGTGCCCGTCAGCCCATTCAGTCAACAAGGGCCAGCGAGCAAATATCAGCTAGCAACTCAAACAACCTGAGAAACACAGATGCATCGCTCTTGGGGTGCCAGGCATGGTGCTGGGCACTGGGGAACGGAAAGAGACAGAAGAGGAAGGCTCAGACTCTAATAGGGCAGGTGAACACATCATCATGGAGAAAATACTGCTGTTTAGTGTTTGCTGGATGAGTACTGAGCCTGCCTGAGGCTCACGGCATGGACGCCTGCCTGAGGCCTCACAGCACCCTGGGAGGTAGGCATCAGTATCCCCATTTCACAGAGGAAGAAACTGAGCCTCAGAAAGGTTAAGCAATGAGTGCTGGGCAGAACTAGAGTTTGCACCCAAGTCAGTTGGATTTCCAAAGGGGCTACACTTGCCCACGGTGCTTTCTTAAGTCTGTCCAGCAACAGAGGACTGAGCGCTGACCAGTGCACAGAGTGATAGAATGATGCTGCTTACTGTGGACTGTCAGATAAGGGAGTGAAAAGAATTAATTGGTGGGAGGGCAGCCCAGGAAGAGGGAACAGGCTGGGTAATGGCAAGATATCCCAGGTTTCTTTTACCTCATGTTTTCCCTGCTGAAGTCCCGGGATTGGTCATTTCTTTAAGGAGTTCTGGCTCCTTTTAGTGGAGAATAGTATTTAAAAACCAAGACCTAGGTGCTAGGTGTGCTTGTTGCTACGGGGATTTCTTTGCATCTTGGCCCTCTCAGCAGACAGAGCTGGGAGACAGATACATGTTTTTTTTTTTTTTTCTTTACTCTCATTGCCCAGGCTGGGGTGCAATGGTGCAATCTTGGCTCACTGCAGCCTCTGCCTCCCAGGTTCAAGTGATTCTCCTGCCTCAGCCTCCCAAGTAGCTGGGACTACAGGTGCCCACCACCACACCCAGCTAATTTTTGTATTTTTGGTAGAGACGGGGTTTCACCATGTTGGCCAGGCTGGTCTTGAACTCCTGACCTCAGGTGATCCACCTGCCTTGGCCTCCCAAAGTGTTGGGATTACAGGCATGAGCCACCAAGCCTGGCCCAGATACATGTATTTTTATACACACATACTTAGAGACTATCAGGGGATGCAGTCTGAGCTGCTCTAAAGGACTGTGGTTGTGAACAGCATGGGGAACCTTACACCCACTTTGGGATCTGGAAGAAGACAATGTGACACCTGCGAGCTGGTCCTGAGACCAGACCCTCTGTTTCAGACTCAGAACGAGAGAGTCTGGGAACGGCGTCTGCTGCTAGTGGGATTGCTCAGGAAGCCCACCAGCATTCCATCCATCTGCAGTGAAGAAATGTGGGTTTATTTATGATTCATCAGTGGGAATCTGTCTGGGGAGAAAGCATTTGAGCTCTCCCCTGCTCAGAGCTAAATGCAGCAAGCCATCCACCACACATTGTCCCTCAGTCCCTCCCACTGTAGCCTCATGCAGGGGGGCCACAGGGCTGGCACTGTCATCCACCAGGAGCTATGGAGCACCCTGGCTGCAACTGTGAGGGACAGTGCACCCCGCAGAGGGATGCCACCCAGAAGGCAGAGAAAGGGATGCCTGGAGTCAGGAGTCTGGGAGAATGTCATGTCTATGCTAGCATGAAGGTTTTTCTTCAGGGCTACACCTGCATGACCTTTGTATTGTCAGTGTAAAGTTTCACTCTGGGAAACCATTTGCAAATGTTTAAGAAATGAATGAATGCACAAGAAACACTCAATGATGTGGGAAGGAGGAAAAAGCCAGGCAGATTCTGTTTTTACGGCTTAGCTCTGAGTTGAGTCTGATTCTTGTTGCCTTTAGAAAAAGTCCTTGCCTCCCTTCAGCCTCTGCACTCTGGGCAGGACTGGTTCAGATGGCCCAGTTTATCTATCTACAGGAATAACTGCAGATGATGGGATCTCAGTGGATGGACTCTCGGAGTGAAGGAGGACTTGGTGGGGTCTCAGTCTGGGTAGACCCAGGCAGGCCATGCGGGGACTCAAATCCACTGATCTAGAATTTAAGGCAGATATTTCATTTCTGAGGCAAAACTGAAGGCCACTGCAGAAGTGGGCATAAGGCCAGAGCAGGGCAGACAGACAGGCTGGATTGAGGCTGTGTTCCCTTGGGCATGGGCTAAACCCTGTTGGGCTCCTCCTGTTGGGGCAGGGTTGGTATTGGAGTCTGAGGTTGGCCAGGGCTGCCAGTATGCATCTAACTTCAGCCTGGTGAAGGTGGGGAGAGGTGGATGTACTGGTGGATGTGGATGCAGGGATTCTGGGGTTGTTCAGTTTTTGTGCTAGCTTTTTTGTTTCCTGCAGCCTTTTAAAGGGCTTTCTAAATCTCCTCCCTCTCAAACCATCCATTTCTCTCATCAGCTTTGATATTGTAAACACAACTTTATGGGTTTTCTTTTTAAGGAACTTGGATTTTATCTTCTATATCTCCTTTGAGTCCTTTTCAGAGGCCTCCTTTTCTGTTTCTAAAAACCTTTTCTCTCCAGCTGCTCCTCCC
Source organism: Chlorocebus sabaeus (assembly GCF_047675955.1). NCBI lineage: Eukaryota > Metazoa > Chordata > Mammalia > Primates > Cercopithecidae > Chlorocebus > Chlorocebus sabaeus. The sequence continues at coordinate 102,436,602 of NC_132923.1, forward strand.
AAGCCTGCTGCCCCAGCAGGTAGGGTTTGATGTTTGCCCTCAGGCATTGTTATCCTCGACCTTCTTGTGTTGACAACACAAGCCTAGACACCTGAAAGCTGTTGTGCATTGATCCTGCCAGGTCCTCATCAGTCCTGGGCGCTGCCGACGGAGACCTCACAGAACTGGAGCTTGGGCAGTTGGTCCAGACTCTGCCTGATAGGGCTTTGCTTTTTCTTTTTTGGTAAAACATACAGATTTCCTAAGTTTCTCTTCTCTTAACCTGGCATTTAAAATCCAGGATAATCTGATGTTAAATGAGTTTTCTAGCAGTGCCTCCCACAAACCCTCCTTAAGGTCCATATGCCTTGGGATCTTCATGCTCTTTCGTATTTTATTTCTTTTTATTAAAAAGTTGATCTATGTCTATATTGCTTGGTTGATTGGTTGAGGTATATCCCAATTCTTTTGCTTACCTTTTCCATACTCCTCATGTCTATGTCCTGTTCATCCCACAAATGTCACCTCTCCCAAGGAGTCCTCCCTGATTTTCCTAGTTAGCGCTAGTCATTCCTTCTGGGATGCAGGGTTCTTTGCTTTTCTCTCTATGGGACTAATTACTGCCCTGGGTGTGTGCTTCTGCTCGTCTCTCACACCAGGTTCTGAGTGCCATCTCCTTGTTGACAAGGGCTGTATCGTGTTTATCAGTCTCCAGCATGGCAAGCCATGGCACACAGTGGGAAATAATCCAAAAGAATTGCATTTAATCAAACATCATTTTCCATGGACTTTTTCTCCTTTCAGTTTGCCCTAGGATGTTGATGCTTAAGCCCTTCGCAGCTTGTCTGCGAGTTCTTTGCCATTCAGTGTGGTCCACAGAGGAGCGGCAGCAAGCACTAGGGAGTGCATTAGAAATGAAAAATCTCAGGTGTCACCCTGGGCTACCAAATTGGAATCTTATTTTAACGGGATGTCCAGTTGATTTCTATGGGTACTGGTCTTACTTGCTGGGGGCTGGAGTGAGGGAGGTGAGGACAGGACTGACATGTACAGCTGTGCAGGCTATACACTGCACAAATGTGCCTGGCTGACGGGCTAAGTTGGGGCTCCATTTGCCCAGCTGTTCAGGTGGGCTGTCAATCCAGAGGGGATGCCTTCTAAAAACTCATGCCTTGGTTCCACATAGGCTACATGTGTGGGGAGGGGTGGGGTTACTGTCATGGATTTATCCCTTGTTGGTTTCTAACTTCATGGCCCCTGACAACAACCTGAAAAACATGCCTATTTTGTGTTCCAGCCCTTCTGGCCTTTTGGTCTTTCAGTTCCTCAAATATGTCATGTTTCTTTCCTCCATAAGGCTTTAACAGCTTCTTTCGTCTGTACTCCTGTCTTCCTGTCTTTCTTCCTCTCCTGCCTCCCTCTACCCTCAATCCATCATTACCTCCTGTTTAAATCCTTTGAGTCTCAGTTTAAATGTCACTTCCTCAGGAATGCTTTCTCTCCTTCTCCAGATTACATCAGAGCCCCAGGGTTGTTGGCTGTCGGAGCTCCCTGTACCCCTTCATGGCATTTGTCTCCATTTATAATTATATAACTAATTGCATAATTAGCAGTTTCATGCCTGTCTCCTCCCTCTCTTTGTTGCAAATGCCTCAAGAACTCTAGCCCCAGCTCCTAGTTCACTAATTTACCTTAAGATGCTTAAATAATATTTGTTCAATGGATGCATAAGAATATAAAGACGCTAGCCAGAGAAACAACAAAAGAAGACACTAGGCAGGACTGCCTGGGTCAATGTCTTCTTCCTTTCCTATCATGAAAAGTTCTATCGCTCCCACCTTGAGCTTGGGCCCTGGTCACACTGGTATGTTAACCCATTCTGCAGGACTTCCGATGCACCTGGAAGCTGTGTGTTCTTCAAGTGAACAAAGAGATTTTCTGGCCAAAACCTGCTCCTGATGTAAACCTAACACAGTTTTCCTTCCCGCCTTCATCTGGCATGGTCCGTCCTTGTGCCTTGCTTAATTTCACCAGACAGCTAGCCAAGATATTAACCATCTTACTTCCCCACATTGTGTTTTGTGTAAGGGAGCACAGAATTTTATATTAGATTTGACTGTAACCACTAACCATGTGACTTAGGTAAGTTGCTTCTTTTTTTTTTCCATCTACATAAAGAGAAATTTGGCTAGACAAGAGAGGGCAACTATATAGTACACAGGCTATCTCATTCCTGTTCCTGCACCCATGGCAGACATTATTAATTGATCATTGAATTCTTTCTTGCTGAATCTGGACAGAATCTTAGAATTCTTCCTAAGGCAGTGCTCCAAGTAGCCACTAGCAGTTGATCAGCATTGGCACTGAGGTAGAAGTTTGCCGTCTGAGCAACAGGTGTTCCCGAAGGTTCCCTCTTGCTCTGGCATGTAAAGATTTTGTTTCCTCTGCTGTTCTCCCCAGCCTCTCTAAGGAAACCTTGTCAGCGCTCAGCGCTCTCAAAAACCTCCAACCTCTTATACCCTCTATTACAACCATGGGATTGCCAAGTATTTTTGACATTCCTCTTCTTTCCTGTGTATTGTGGAAAAGCGCTCCCTAAAATGTGTGCAGGCCAGTCTCAGAGGTCCCCAAAGTGATCAGAATTTCAATTCATTTGAGCATGCATTGAGCAGTAAACCTTTACTTTAATATTTAAAGTAAATGACTTGAGCCCACTCCTTCCCAGTGGTTTTAATGCCTTCCCCAAGGTTTCAGCAAATTCCTGGGATGGTTTTTGTTCTTATGCTTACCTTTCCCTTCTGATTTGCTTTCTCGACTTCTGAGTCATCTGCTTGCCAGCTCCACTCCTCTGCTGTCCCTCTGCGCATTGTTCCTGCAAGATGAGGTTTCTTTGCTTTTATTCCTCTTGAGCATTGCCACAGCAATGTCGATCGCTAGCCTTTGCCTGAAGGTTTGGGGTACTGTGGGGAAAGGGGCAGGACTGTGTGTGTGTGTGTGTGTGTGTCACAGGATAGAATAGCACAGGAATAGCACATAGAATAGCATAGCATAACATAGCAGGAAACATTTTAAACCTGGATTGTTGACATCTGTTTCTTCAGGTTCCTCAGCCCACACTGCCCCAGAGATGTCCCACAAAACACCTTTCCTCTTTTGACCCTAAGCCTTCTTGCTAGGTCCACCCTCCCTATGCAGCTTCCCACATACTCCTCACGTCCCTTTGTTTCCTCAAGAAATGCATACCTTCCCACCGGGGCTGTCCAGAAGAATGGAAATATTTCTCGTTTTTTCCTTTTTTTTTTTTTTTGGAAACCTTTCTTCATCTTACTATGCAGTTTGGTCTCTCCTTCATATGACTGCTCCTTCTAGATTATGCCTAGGAGAGCATCACATTTCATCCCAAAGAGGCGCTGCACCATATTTTCCTAAATAAACAACCATCTCCTCTGATAGGAATTTTCCTAGTCCCCTAGCACGTAAAAGCAACTACAGTCAGTTCTTATTTTGAAGGGCAATCATTGTTTCTTTCTGATATCCAAGATGAATAAGCTGCATCCTTAACCTCAAAGTGCTCACGGCTGGATGGTGGATATAGAAAAGTAAACCATCAGTTACCTTATGAGGTGAGCAGTGTGCAGGATAAAGGACTAAGTAAGATAAATGGGGGCCCTGGGGAACACATGGTGGGAGCAGTGGGGCAGAGCCCACTTAAGCTTCTCAGAGGACGTGCACCAGAGGAGAGTCAGAAAGGCTAAGTAGGAGGTAGAGGTTAGACTGGAAACAGTGGTAGAGAAGAGAAAGGCACTCCAGGCAAAGGAGACTGCATGTGCAAAGGCATGAAGTCTTGAAAGAGCATCGTGAAGTCCAGAGAACAGTTCCCCTCCAGTGCAAAGAGTAAGGTTAGAGATGAAGTTAGAGACATAGGCAGACCAGGTCTCAGGACTTTAGCTAGCTCTCCTACAGGGCATTAACCTGGGGAGTAATGGGGCTGCTCTAGGAAGACCTCTGGGCAGCTGCTGGTATGGAAGCTAGATTGGGACAGAGACAGAGTGTTGATGGGAGCCCAGAGATTTACTTTTTGCTAGCCTCTGGAAGAGGGAATAAGAACGTGACCAAGAGCAGGGGCAGTTCTGATGAAGGCAAAACTGGATCTGAGGGACATTTAGGTAGAGCAGGTTAAATAGGATGAATGGAGGCTGGTTGTGGGGGTGAGGGCCGGAGGGACTCTTGGGATTAATTTATTGATCAAACATTTATTGAGATACATTTATTAGGGCCTGCTCAGGAATTCCAGATCTCCTGACCAGGGGCAGAATTCTCCCGTAGCCTCTGATTCCACTAACAGCTTTGAGGACCTCCCATACCCACACTTTGATGGACAACCCGGGGAACAAGGTTGCCTCCCTGCTATCAGCTGGACCTCCAGTGTGTTGGATGCTGCATTCAGCCAAGGGAAAAGGTGATGTTCTGTTTTATGGTAGATGAAGGTCTTCAGATCTGGGAGTGTGGGTGTGTGTGAGTGCTGAGTTGTTCCAGGCAGGTCAATGAAAAAGTTTAGAATCATGTCTCTAATGGTAAACCCAATCCAAACAAAACTAGTTAGAAGACAATTCCACAGGGAAGCTGGGAATCACTGTTCCCTTGTGGATGGGGCTGGCAGTCTGAGAGCAGCTGAAATAGGGATTCGATGGAACGAAACTTGACTCTGGTTTGGGATTTCAGATTCAAATGGGTCTAGGACGCAGAAGGCAGGCGTTGCGTCTGCACATCTCATCACAGGCTCTGCTTTTAGGACTCCGCTCCTCCCTTCTAGGAAGGGGATAGGAAGGAGCCATAAGTCCCTTCAGATCCCCACTTTCCCCATAGCCAGCCAAGAGGTGGGGTTTGAAGTTAGAGGAGATTGGTTTGTGCTCTTGGCTTGACAGCTTGGTTAAGACTCAACCATTCTGAGTATTTTAATTAAGAGTCTTTTATTTGCAAGTATCAGAGACCAAGTTGGCTTAAACAAAAATAGAGAATTTTGGGCAGGCACGGTGGCTCATACCTGTAATCCCAGCACTTTGGGAGGCCAAGGTGGGGTGGATCATGAGGTCGGGGGTTTGAGAACAGCCTGACAAACATGGTGAAACCCTGTCTCTAATGAAAAAAAAAAAAATACAAAAATTAACTGGGCATGGTAGCATGCTCCCGTAATCTCAGCTACTCAGGAGGCTGAGGCAGGAGAATTGCTTGAATCTGGGAGGCGGAGGTTGCAGTGAGCCGAGATTGTGCCACGGCACTCCAGCCTGGGTGACAAAGCGAGACTCTGTCTCAAAAAATAAATAAATAAGTAAAACAAAAATAAAGAATTTTTAATTTTTTTTTTTACAGGGAGGCAGAGGCCATCACAGGAAAGCAGTAGCTCTCACAAGGGACTGGCAGGCCACGAAGAATCAAAGCAGTCACCCTATCTCAGTCTCACTCTCCCTGGAGGCAGACAGTCTTTCATGTTTGGGTTTCTCTGGGCCTGTGCTTAATCTTCTCTCTTTCTCTCACTTGTTTTTGTTAGTTTACTTGTTTGTTTTATTTTATTTTTTTCAAAAATTTTTATTTGTTTGTTTTTTTGAGACGGGCGTCTCACTCTGTCGCCTAGGCTGGAGTGCAGTGGTGTGATATCGGCTCACTGCACTCTCTGCCACCTAGGCTGAGAGTGATTCTTGTGTCTCAAGCTCCCCAGTAGCTGGGATTACAGGTGTGCGCCACCACGCTCGGCTAATTTTGTATTTTTAGTAGAG